>NW_017307379.1:248330-274204 GCF_000935625.1 Nanorana parkeri
CAACCAGGGTCCATGGAGCCCCCCACTGACCATCAGGCCAAGGTAAGGTGACAACATTTTTAAAACAAAATCAGGGGACATTCTATCCCCGGGAACATAAAACAAACTTTTTTTATATATTCACCTGATCCCTGCATCCACCAAAAGTGCGGCTTCCCGTCACCCACGCTGTTAGAAGCTGCATACGGAGTGTGCTGGTTACTACTTAAACCGGAACGCGCTGTGTACAGCTTCTGGGAAGATACGCTATTAGCGTAGCGGGAGCGATGCAAAATGCGCAGCCGGCTTCCTCGCTACGCTAATAGCGCATCGTCTCAGAATCTGCACACAGCGCGCGCCGGTTTAAGTAGTAACCAGCACACGCTGTATGCAGCTTCTAACAGCGTGGGAGACGGGAGGCCGCGCTTGTCGGTGGATCCAGGGCTCAGGAGAGTATTTTTTTTTAAATGGTTTATTTTATGTTCCCGGGGACATAATTTGTAAGGGGACGGTCTCCCTTGAATACGGGGACTGTGCCCAGAAATCAGGGAGGAATGTAGGGCTGCAACAACTAATCGAAAAAGTTGTCAACATTTTCAATCATCGATTAATCAGCTTTCGATTAGTTGTCCCTGTTCACGGCTTCAAACACGCCGCGTGCCGCACCTCCTCCCCGCCTCACGCTTGCCACTGCCAGACCTGCCCACCCACATCCACAGAATACCACCAGCTATAGAGGACTACAAATCCCAGCAATAATACATTATACAGCACAATGCAGAATACCACCAGCTATAGAGGACTACATGTCCCAGCAATAGTACATTATAGCTGGTGTAATTCTGCATTGCACTGTATATTGTATTGCTGGGATTTGTAGTCCTCTATAGCCGGTGCCATTCTGCATTGATTGCTGTATAATTTTACCCTTTCCATTTCACTATATTGCACACCACACTTTTTTTTTTTCTTATTTCTACCGCTCCAAGCTTGCTCCTGACTACAATTTCAATACAAACTAGTAGTCCATCACTAGAGCCATTTGTTTTGGAGCAGAGAGCCCGCACTGACCACCTGGCGGTCCGCATTGGCCACCTGAGAGCCTAATTACCTCTGCTGCACACACACGCACCCGTGAAACTCTCTGGACCCCTGGTGAGAGCCCGCACAACCCTCCTGAGACCCTTTAGACATCAGACGGAGAACCCAGAGCAACAGAGTATGTAGCTTCATATTATTCTGCGTTGCTGTGTAATGTATTGCTGGGATTTGTAGTTCTCTATAGCTGATGCTGTTCTGCATTGTTGTAATGGTATTGCTTGGAATTGTAGTTCTCTATAGCCAATGCCATTCTGCAATGCTGTACAATGTATTTCTGAGTTAGTGGCAGTACTACCAGGGTCGCAGCAGTCATGCACGCTCACAGCTCTGACGAGGCATCCCTCCACTACCAGTGTGCTTTACATTTCCTACACCGATAAATACATTCACACTACTGTTACATGGATGGCAAAAGTGGCAGACAGGGGCGGGGAGAAGGTGGGGAAAGAGGCAGAGCGGGAGGGGGGCCAAGTTGCTGCACCCTGGGCCTCTGGGTTGTACTTGCCCCCTGGGCTAAAAGTTGCCAGTCAGCCCCTGCCGTGGAATATTTAGTAGTAAGGAAATATCACGGAACACCTGAATGCAATGATTTGGAGGGGTGTCCCAATACTTTTGGTAATATAGTGTATGTGTAAATACTTACCTTACCGATGGCCCATGTGCGGAAACGTTGCTCTTCACTGCTCCCTGGCCACCAGGACTTGGGAGCCAGCAGGAAGAGCCACTGTGTGCAACTAGGGGCCCCAGGTATTTGACCCACCCGAAGAGTCAAATAGCCACAGCGGCCAAATAGCAAGAAGCTGCCAAAAAAACCTAAAAATTAGATCCTGTTAATTACAACTGGATTCTGTTGGCGGCACCTTTTCAGTGAGATCCGGGGAATGAGGAGGCCCAAATCTCGTGACATGCCCCTGCAAGGTTTAGGATGCTCAGGAACTCCCAGGAGTCATCCCCTCCAGTGTGGAACTGTAAGGAAAGTGTATTTTATAACTTATTTCAAATGGTATGGGGTGGAGGCCCTGATGTAATAAGAGTTAGGGTTAGATGTAATAAGGATTAGGGTTAAATATGATGATGTAATAAGGGTTAAGGTTAAATGTGATGATGTAATAAGGGTTAGGGTTAAATGTGATGGTGTAATAAGGGTTAGGGTTAAACGTGATGATGCAAGAAGAGTTAGGGTTAGGTGTGATGATGTAATAAGGGTAGGATTACATGTGATGAGGTAATAAAGATTAGGGTTAAATGTGATGATGTAATCAGGGTTAGGGTTATGTGTGATTATGATTTAATAAGGGTTTGATGTGATGATGTAAGAAGGGTTAGATGTGATAATGTAACAAAGGTTAGAAGTGATGATGTATTAATGGTTAAGGTTAGATGTGACGATGTAATAAACATTAGATGTGATGATGTAATAAGGACAAGATATGATGATGTAAAAAGGTTTAGAGTTAGATGTGATGATGTAATGTTGGCTAGAGCAGGGCAGGGTTGGAACCCCAGTTGGATTTTCATTGTTCCCTGTGCTCCATTTGGGAGGATCCATCTGCTTTTTTTGCCGAGGTGACACCCTGCGTGCTAGAGTAGGACGGAAAGTCCCTGGAAAAGAGCGCAAGGTTGACACTTTGGACACAGAAACCGGAAATCAGGTTCTAACCCTTTTGCCGTCTCTCCAGCAATTAAAAAAAAAAGCTTTGTCTGGTGTCCTGCTTTGAAGCATGACCTCACTCAGATTAAAAATTAGCGGATAATATCGTTTTTTGTGCATTTGCTTTTTTTTTTCTGTTAATTTACTGTGAGCTGTAGCAGGACCTGCACTAAGGGTGCCCAGCAGGTGAGTGCAGATCTGTGATCAGAGTATTTTATTAATGTGGGAGTGACTATTGCTTAGAGAAAAAATAGCAAGCCGTTCCTCATCATTTTACAACTAGTACCAGGAGGGCGCAGGGGGCCAACAGTTCAATGAAAGGGCATAAAACAAACAAATTCCCCTGCAGTATGAACCTTATTAAACCTATTTATAATTGGGCACTGTGCAGACTGTATGTGTGGGTGACGCTAACATTTGCTGAGCCAGCACTAGCTTGGGAGAGTGGGACTGTATCTTTAAAGAGGTTGTATAGAGTTTACATATTATTTCTATATTATCTTATTATGTTTAGGGCTAAAATTACATTTTGTTTTTTTTTGTCAAGAAACATTTCCTATTTAAAGTAGATAAGTGAATGATGTTTAGTTTGCTAAAGCACTGTGTAGTAATAAAGTTGAACTCTAGTCAGATATAAAGGCAGTGGCGAAACAAGTGCCATAGCGACCCAGGCGGCCGCCATGGGGCCCTGGGCACAGCGGGGCCTGACGAGGACATCCCCCTGATGCATGCCGCCTGGGTCGCTATGGCATCTTAGGCTGCTGGCTGTCACTGGCGGGTGTGAGGAGGAATGTGTCGCTGTTAGATCACCGACAACCTGTCAGTGATCTGTGCAGCGGCGCATTCCTCCTCACAGCCGCTGCAGAGTCAGTGACAGCCAGCAGCTGTGGAGGAGGAAGGCTGGGCGCGGCGTCAGAAGTGGAGGAGGCGGGCCCGAAGATGGAAGAGGAGGCGGCGCCCGGTGATGGAAGAGGAGGTGGGGCCTGCCAGCGACTATGGAGGCAAACAGCGGATCGGGGCTGACAGCTAAGAGGTGTGCAGCCCACCTGAGACCCTGCACAGCCCACCATAGAGAGTCTATGGTGGACTCTGCAGGGTCACTCTTAGGTGGGCTGTTTGGGATATCAGGTGGGCATAACTAGAAATCACAGGTCCCCATACAAAATTTTGCTATGGGGTCCTGTGATTTCTAGTTACGCCCCTGCATAAATGGAACACATTAATGCAGCTTTCCAAATGCAAGCAGTATAAGTGGCTAAATCTGACCTGATATCAGTCTCTTGCAGTCCCTGTACTGCAGGGATGGAGTATGACAGGAAGAAGGGGTATAAGGAGCCAATCAGTTTATGTGCTGGAAAGAATCATGCAAATAGGAGGAGGGAGCAGAGTGACAGAGAGATGAGCTCATCACTGTGCTGCTTCTCCTTTCACTGTCCAGTCAGAAGGCCTGTTTTCAGAGAGAATGGGTTGAATGATGCTAACAATTCACCGAAGACATCTAGTGGTAGAAAAAAGTACTGCAGGGGACATTTGTGGATTGAAGGTGACTATTGTAGGAAACAATTGTTCTGTTATCTTTTAATTTTTATCTTGTTATTTTTGGCTAGAGTTCTGCTTTAACCCTTTCGCTGCCACCGACATATGTCATACGTCGCTGGTCTTTAAACAGACTGTGTTTACATGTGTAAAGCCAATTGTCAGCTTTACACTGAAGGTGATTCTGGTGGCTGCCAGATCGCCTCCAGGGGCCAGTATACTGCACACACCCCCAACACCCCCACCTTGTTTTCCAGGCTCCGCTGCCCCTCCTGCGGGCCTGGGACCGGCGTCATGGGTGTCGGCAGGAAGGAGACCAGTGAAAATCTCCTCTAGCCAGGCAAGAAGCTATTGGAGCGCGATCTGCGCTCCAATAGCTTCTTTGGAGTGGGAAGTTGACAGTAGGGGTCCATCAGACCGTTAGTGCCACCATAAAGAGTACCTGTCACCACTAAGCCCCCTATGTGATAGCAATTAAGTAAAGTAATAGACAATTTGAGGTACTGTATTTTGTCGCTGTTTCACGCACGCAATTTTTTACATGGGCATGTTGGGTATCTATTTACTCATCATAACCTCATCTTTTATATTTTGCAATGGGTATTATATTGTGTTTTTGGGCACTAAAATAAACTTAAGTGCATTTTTTACAAAAGTTTTGGGTTTAATTTAATAAAGAGTTGCGCTAATATCGTGGAACATAAACATTTGAAACTGCCACCATTTTATTATACAGGGTCTGTCTTTGCTTTCAAAAAATATATAATGTTTTAAGTATTTTTCAGGCCTAAAATTTGGATTATATCAAAAAATATGTGCAAAAAACACAAAAAAGGCCTTGGCAGCAAAAGGGTTAACATAATTGACCCCTTTTAGAAAGAACTTTTTATTTTAAAAAAATTATAATTTATTTTTTTACCTTTTTTATTGTCCTTTGTTGCATTTCATTGTTGCTGATCTTCTATAAACTATTTGCAGCCACTTTCAATCTACATTCACTCTAGCGAAGGAGCCTATTACATTTTTGTTCTTGGGTGGGCTGTGGGGTGTTTTAAAGGCTTCAAAAAAGCCGCTAGAAGCTGAGGGCCTTTTAAAAGTTTAACAACCTTAAACAAAAATACGTAAAATTAAATTGACATCGGGCCCTAACAATCTCCCTTTAAATAAATAAATAAATAAATAGTAGCAGGAACCATGACACACATATGGCCAAATTGGGTTCATGTGACCTCCGTTGGGGTTATTAATTTATTTGAAATAATAGTTTTTCTTGAGCAGAGATCACGTGATGACATGCCTAGACATTTGGTCATATGACCGCCGGCCATGTGATCCCACAGGAGCAGAAAAGTTCTTAAGGGTTCTGCAACCATTTATGTGCGTGAAGGAGCGGACCGGGCTGAGGAGCCGGATATCTCCTTTTTAGCTTCTTTTTATCTTCCTTTGAACTCGGGATACAAGTCACAAACATTCTTCTCTCTGACTATACAGTTCACAATGGCCTTTCCTTCAACCTGCATTGTATGCAATAAAACATCAACTTAGAAGTGTATTATGTTACGTTGGCTGTACAGTGCAACTGTACATTGTAGATACTGTGTACTGTATATCAGAACCTCATTGTATCTTATCTCCTTGTTAGAAGATTAGGCAGAATTCATGGAGCAGAGAGGAATCAATATAACGCAAAGATTCACAGGGCCCCACTGACTTTGTTTCTTTACCCATGCTTTATATAGTTTTTAAATATTTTAGGAATATATACTGTATATATACTATATTGCCAAAAGTATTGTGACACCTGCCTTTACATGCACGTGAACTTTAATGGCATCCCAGTCTTACTCCTTAGGGTTCAATATTGAGTTGGCACACCCTAACAGCTTCAACTTTTCTCGGAAGGCGTCCACAAGGTTTAGGAGTGTGTCTGTGGGAATGTTTGACCATTCTTCCAGAAGCACATTTGTGAGGTCAGGTACTGATGTTGGACGAGAAGGCCGGGCTCGCAGTCTTCGCTCTAATTCATCCCAAAGGTGTTCTATCGGGTTGAGGTCAGGACTCTGTGCAGGCCAGTCAAGTTCCTCCACCCCAAACTCCCTCATCCATGTCTTTATGGACCTTGCTTGGTGCACTGGTGTGCAGTCATGTTGGAGCAGGAAGGGGCCATCCCCAAACTGTTCCCACAGTGTTGGAAGCATCTGCTCAGCCATGGAAACCCATTCCATGAAGCTCTCTACGCGCTGTTGTTTTGCCAGTCTGAAGGCCACCCAAAGTTTGGACCCCTCCAAATCATTGGATTCAGGTGTTCCAATCACCTCCATGGCCACAGGTGTATAGAATCAAGCACCTAGGCATGCAGACGCTTCTACAAACATTTGTGAAAGAATGGGTCACTCTCAGGAGCTCAGTGAATTCAATCGTGGTACCGTTATAGGTTGCCACCTGTGCAATAAGTCCATCCGTGAAATTTCCTTGCTACTAAAACTTCCACGGTCAACTCTTAGCGGTATTATAACAAATAGAAACAAATGGGAACAACAGCAACTCAGCCATGAAGTGGTAGGCCACCTAAAATGAGAGAGCGGGGTCAGCGCATGCTGAAGCGCACAGTGCACAGAAGTCGCCAACTGTCTGCAGAGTCAATAGCTACAGACCTTCAAACTTCCTGTGGCCTTCAGATTGGCACAACAACAGTGTGTAGAGATCTTCATGGAATGGGTTTGCATGGCCGAGCAGCTGCATCCAAGCCTTACATCACCAAGTGCAATGCAAAGCGTCGAATGCTGTGGTGTAAAGCACGCCTCTTTTGGACTCTAGAGAAGTGGAGACGTGTTCTCTGGAGTGACGAATCACGCTTCTCTGTCTGTCAATCTGATAGACGTGTCTGGGTTTGGTGGTTGCCAGGAGAACGATACTTGCCTGACTGCATTGTGCCAAGTGTAAAGTTTGGTGGAGGGGCGATTATGGTGTAGGGTTGTTTTTCAGGGGTTGGACTTGGCCCCTTAGTTCCAGTGAAGGGAACTCTTAAGGCATCAGCATACCAAGACATTTTGGATGATTTTATGCTCCCAACTTTGTGGGAACAGTTTGGGGATGGCCCCTTCCTGTTCCAACATGACTGCGCACCAGTGCACAAAGCAAGGTCCATAAAGACATGGATGAGCGTATTGGAAGACTGAACAGCACAGAGAATATGGGAAGGGGGTCCACTCTTTTTAGCTCGCCACACCGCAATTCACTGCATTTTTTCAGTGACACTATACAACACTGCATATAGCTCTGTATAGTGAACTATATGACTGTATGATGTGTCCCTATCTCATCCAGCTCCAACTAACCCTGACAAAAGGCTGATGGGAGAGCTGACTTTTACAGGAGGGAGCTGGCACATATTCTAATGCCCATTATTGGCCCTACTTTACCATCTGATCAGAGTTAACAGGTCAGGCAATTCTGGGCATTCACATTTGGGGTGTGGGCGAAAGCACCCAGAAGTTTGCCATTTGCAAACAGCAAAAAGACAGAGTTCACAGTAATCAGTAAACTGAATACCTCTCCCTCTCCCTCTCCCCTCTCATAATAACATAGAAGGGGCATGGTCTGTAGTTTACAGAACAGAACTTATGACTGAGATTTCAGTTCAGTCCACAGAAAGAATACAAGCACATTGCATTTCTGGCAGGATCCACAGGTATTTTTCTGTACTTGTAGAACATGTAATTAGACTGGACCAGGAAAACACATGCAGCCAAGACATCGAAGGGCTAGCAATCTACAATCTATTACATGTTGTTCTTGGGTTTAGATACACTTTAAACACAAATCTTAATGGCGGGGATGTCTATCATTTGTCTAACAAACACCTAGTATGTTTTAACTAGTTCCAAAGCTTACTGAAGTAACAAGATAGTGCAAGGTGACCAGGAAGCCTTTGTGTTCCCAATGGCACAGTGGCAATGGCTCAATGCATACTCCATCTCCCGATTGTACAACTCTCATCCTCCCTCTGTACAGATATTGTGGACGCCTTCCAACCGGCTCCCGCCAACTTGTCGCGATGCTCAGTAATCGCTGAACTTATGCACTTCAGTACCCCGCAGGTGAACCCGGCTAAATGACTTTACAGCCGCTATCTGTTTTTATTATGCCGGCCATAAATTCTTACCATATTATGTTTTAAATTTACAATACAGCAGAATTTTTTTTTAAACAGTACTGAGGTTGTATAAGTGATGCAAATTTGCAGCAATCTCCAAAGTCGCAGTAACATCACAAAGCAATTTAAACAAATGGAGCAAAAAAGTCATCTTCTCTTCTCTATAAATACTATCGTGATTTTATTTCACAAACAAATTCTAAAATGACATGTTAAATTCACAAACATAAATTAAATTTAGATGTAAAATCTGTCATTTTTTTTACATGAATTTGCCATTCATGTGGTCATAAATCATTTGTTTACCAAACAGTGGGCAAAGTTAGCACTTGGCCTTTTGGGAAGTTGCCTTACGTTGCCTTTTGCAAAGCCTCAGCACACACTTAATGCCAGTTATACCTACATGCACTTTCTGTGCGGTCCGCTCCCTCTATTCAGCCCCCTCCTGAGGCTCCTTGGGGGGAAAGAACCGAGGGTTTAGGGCCCCCCTCAGTCCCGCTTGTCCAATCTGTTCGGATGACAATTGGTGCTATATATACAGTATGCATATGGTTACATCATTTTACATTCACACCAGAAGTGGTGAAACACATAGGGGATATCCTACAACACTGATGATCTGTTGATTCCATCTATGACTTTTGTGACCACAGATTACATAATTCCCATATTTAAGTATATGAAGTCATTATCGTATAGGTTCAGGCTTAGCACCAAAGTATATTTTAATGGATTGTCTTTTACTGTTTGGAATAAAGTTTTATGATTTTATACATTTTATATATGTTTCTGAAGGTCCTGTATTTGCCTTAAAAGCCCTTTTTCTCTAGTAAGCCCGCAGCCTTTTGGCTGAGAGCATCTCAACTTTGCAAAGTTATTATCACGTTAAATGGTTCCTTTTTCCAGCCAGAGCTGCGTCCAAGACAAGAACAGAAAATGTTGCCCTCCAAGAGACGTGTGCGGTATGTGACGTCATGCACCCCGCCTCCAGAATGGCGACACACTTCCGCGGAATGCATTGGTGGCCAAATCCAAAATAGCATAAAAAATGTTTTCGCTTGACGGGGAAATTCAGGGAAATATCAGAGGTCAAAACAGACCCCTGACATTTCCCTTTTGAAATACAGGTGGGGGAGAGCAGCAGGGATCCGAGGAGAAGCTGGAGCTGTGTTGGCCGCCTAGCAAAACAGCAACCGTTGGCCTCCTGGCGCCCCTGTTGCCAATGGCGCCCTGTGCTCGCCATGGCAACAGGGATGCAGCCCGTACTTGATTAAACTCCTGCCTGCCAGTGTGTACAGTCTCCACACCATAGCCAAACTGCTATAGCCACCCCCTTGATGGGGCGATCCTTGGGTCCATGGTCTGGTGACAGTTTGCAGTATAGAACACCAGGACAATCACTGCCTATCTCCACCTTTAGGGGCTCTTTTGAAGACCACTTAGGCCCTGTTCCATGGGTGAGCCCACATCACCTACCAGTCATAAGACCCCTAATTCTTTAAAAGCAAATCCCACATTGGATTGTACCAGATGATCAGAATTCACTCAGGGGGCAGGATAACAAAGGAGAGCAGGCTTCTAGTACTGAGGCCTAGAATTAATGTTCGCTGGTGAATTTGTGTGAATTGGAGTGCTTTGCCAGATCACACATCAAATTGGGTTAACCAGCAAAATGTGTTACCACTGTGGATTTGCTGTGAGTTGTGTGTGGCACAAATAGATCACTCTTGGCTAGTACAGACCATGGCTAGCATAGAGTCATTAAGGTATTTCCCAAGAGATAGAAGAAACTTTCTGATGATTTAACTTTCCAGCCTCTACCAAACACTGGTTGGACTGTCCCTTTTATTACCCTTTTATATATTGTTGTGCTTTTGCCCTTCAACGTTTTAGGATTTAATTGTATAAACATTTGACTTTTTAGGTTGACTTACTGAATCGTTTTGTTTCCTAACAAGAATTGTCCTTTTATCCTGCAAATGACAAGACAGGTGGCTGCGCAGTTCAGCGCCATTGTACGTCCTTCTTTTTTTTTTCAGAGACAGTGGCGTTTGCCGGTGTCAGAGCGTTCACAAAACAGCGGTTGCCGCCGTACCTGACATTTCATTTTCTTATGCCAGTGTCTTCGAAGTCGTAATTCCTCCCGAACGAAGCCTTCAATTGTGAGAGCGAGCCATCTGTTCTCATTCCTGCCAGCGGAAGTGCACCAGCTGCTCGAACCTCCATACATCGGGCAATTAAATGGCATCAAAGCCTGCAAAGGTTGAACGCTGCTCTTTGTTCAACAACAAAGACAGCTTGAATGTGGAACAACTCAGAGTTTCTTCAGCAGTGCCAGTGTACTACTTTCTGTTACATCTCCGCACATTGTCATAAGTGGACCTGACCCATGAAGAGGAGCCAATATCCGTTGGGCAGAGAAGGCAATCATTTTGTGAATTAAAGAGCTGCTCTGGTCAACAAATTAGAAATTAATACATTTTCTGGATTTCTCTCATTTTCTTCTTAGGTTATAAAATATACAGTACACAGTCACATAACAAAACCAAAACCAAAAAACATAAAACATTTGCCATACCTTAATTGAACACAGTGTAAAAGCAGTCAAGATGTTTATAAAATACATCCACAGTTACATGCACAAGAGAAGGAAATCCACAGTTACATATACAATAGAAGGGAGTCCATGGTTACATACACAATAGAAGGGAATAGAAGGGAAAAGCAAGTCATATAAATAATATAAAATAAAGGGATAACAAACAAAATGGCTGTACTTTACTGCAAGTAAAAGCTCATTTCCCCTTCAGGGTTTACATACACTTTAAAGCTATACACCAAACAAGCAGTTAAAGGAGATCTAAAGTCCCAGCATACACTTTCCTTTTATAAGATCAGCTTTGTAATCTGATCAAAAGTTACTTTCTTACCTGACCATTGATTCGTATTTCTGCCCATCCAGTCCTGCGATTGAGGCCCCATTCACACTAGGGAGTAGCAGGGACGCGGGCCACAGGAACACGGGTTCCCGCATGTTTGCAGGACTTTGTTTCCCGCGTTTGGCGTCTGTCCCCATTGGCGCCAACTGCGCAAAAGCAGGACCGTATATGTTGCAAATTTTTTCCTGCTCGTTCGTACACATTCTCACGAGCGCGAACGCACGGGGAAAAACCACATCTGCTCAGCCACGTTTGGGGTGACATTACCTAGTAATTTTTGCACGTACCATGAACGCGTGTCACAGCGCACACTTTGGTGCACGTTTGACACGTGTTCACGATACGCCCTGGTGTGAACGGGCCTTACACAGCTCTGGCTGACCTAAGTTTTCTCTGCTGCGGATCAGCAACAGATACAGGTCTTGTCCCTCCCCCAGGCTGTTGCTTGACATTGGAACGAGAAGCAGCATACTGACAAAACACAAAAAATCCCCGGCACACCTGCCAGCTGGCCTGCAACAAAACAAATTACCCTGTCCAACAGTATACGTTAAAAGCAGAGGTTTTAGTTGTACAAACCTTTGGCCAAAAATATGTAGAAGCCACACTGCCACCGTCAAGGCACCTCTGGTGTTGTAAGCCTTCCCATGTGCACCTTGCTACAAAGGCTGGTTATAAATATATGCGGTTACCATCTTTTTCTAGCAGCATACTGACAAGCGCATCTCTCTGTCGCTCTGCTGTCTCCTCCTATCAGCATGTCCCTTGTACTGCAGCACAACTGATCGTCTGCTTGTGCTGCTTCTCTATCACCCAGCGTAAGCTCTACTGTACAGGGACTGCAAGGTTCTAAGTAAAGATTAGGTATTTACACTTCTTGTATTTATAAAACACATATAAAGATGTAATAATAAATACAGAGCTGCATTACTTTGTGCCTTTTATATCTGCCTGGAGTTACATAGTATTTGAGGTTGAATAAAGACACAAGCCCATCAAGTTCAACCTTCGTGTCTCTGTTTGTGATTGCGCATGTGTATGTGTGTACACGAGTCCCTGTTTGACCTTGTTTTTAAGAGTACCTGTACCCCTGCATTATATGGTCTCTGAGAAATCTAAATGCTTTTGGAATGATTCAATACTCTCAGCTGATGCCACTTCTTGTGGCAGCGAGTTCCAGACTTTAACCTCTCTAAAGGTGCCCATACACAGTGCGATTATCGCACGATAATCGCGGGAAATCCCGCGATCGTACGATAATCGCAAAGTGTATGGAAGACGTGCGACCGTTTTTACTGTACGGTCGCACGTCTTTTGTCTAGGAAGCACGCTAGAAAACCAGCCGAAAATCGTACGATTTTCGGCTGGTTTGAACGGTGCTCGGGAGACAAATGCCGAACGGGCCGGTATGCGCACGCGCACACTGCCCGTTCAGCATTGCGGTCATCAGATGCCCGCCCCTCAGGGGGGCGGGCTTGCGATGATCGAGAGTACGATCTGCCTGTCCAAGATGGGCAGATCGTACGTTTTTTAAATTACTTTACAACCATCGCAAGACTAAGGTCTTGCGATGGTTGTAAAGTGTATGGCCACCTTTAGGCTGGGCACACACCTTACAACCATTGCAAGACTAAGTTCTTGCGATGGTTGTAAGGTACTTAAAAAAATGTACGATCTGCCTATGTTGCATAGGCGATTATTTACTTGCGATGATGGGAAGCCACGCCCCCTGAGGGGCGGGCTTCCGATGACCGCAATGCCGAACGGGCAGTGTGCGCTTGCGCACACCGGCCCGTCCGGCTTTTATCTTACGAACATGCTACACACCCGCCGAACATCGTACGATGCTCGGCGGGTTTTGAAACATGTTCGTAAGTTTAAAGTTGTGCGGCCTTACAGTAGTAGAGGTCGCACGGCTTCCACACACCTTACGATAATCGTACGATCGCGGGATGTGGGGACCTTAACTGAAAACCAGCCCCTACGCCCCTTGTTGTTAAATCTTTTCTCCACCAGTTTTAGGTGGTGGCCTCTAGTCCTTGTTATGGAGTTTACTGTAAACAGTTTATTGTCATCACCACTAAACATCTTGTACATCAAAATCATGTCCCCTCTTAATCTCCTCACTTCTAGGGTCAACAACTTTAAATTTAGTTAATCTTTAAGTAGCCCATTCAGAGACATCTAGTATTTTTTAAAGGAGTTGGTGCAGGTACTTCTCTTATGACATGTTCCCTTTGGACTGCCAATCAGTCAACATTTATACACACAGCCCCATTGTTTTAAATCTTCTCTTTACAAGGACATCTCTTTCTCTTCTAATCGCCTAAAAATACATTAATCTCTCCCACTCAATACACAATCAGAACAGGTCAAACATCAGGCAGCAAGCTACAAAGCAGCATATTTTAGTAGTCTGTGTCAGACTTTATCATAAAACATGTTTATCTTGGAGACAATAAATTCACAGATTGTGCTGGGGTGGGGGTAGAATTCGAAAGGGTTAGAAAGTCGGAGGTGAAAAGTTTACTCACTAAATAAAATGATGGCAGCGATTAGCTTCAAGGTGGCGTGAGTGCTTGGAGGATCAGCAACCTGGGCCCTATCTCATGGAAAATATATTTTCATAACAGCTCATTAAGGTGATAACCTCATTAGCTTGTTTAAATCAGGAACTGAATGATCACCATAAATCCCTGTGAGAGGTTGTAAAACTTGATACAGCACATATCACTGGAGGAGAAGAGAGGAAACATGCAGTGTGGAATTGTAACCATTTTTTATTGTTTATGAAAGTCCTCCACACTGTACGCTGATTTCTGGGCCCAGAGGAGGTAACGTTCGCCAAATGGGCATGCTTCCCTAAGGGTTAGTTCACACCAGAAACTGCATCACAACTGCGTGCATCTGCGCAGTTGCGTGGCGTCCATTTTGATGCGCTTTGGCGCGTTTTTGATGTGGTTTTTTTTCCCCTGCATGTCCCTGGATGATGCCACAATCAATTCTGGTTTTTTTTTTATGCAGTCCGTTGTGTTTTAGTGCGTTTTGATACATTTCCCTCATTGTATGTACCATCCTTGCCATTTGTAAGTCTTACCATTTGTTTTCTTTAGGAAAGCAGCCGCAGCCTGGGAAGAAAAGCCTGTCCCCTGCCAGCATGATGTAAAGAAGGACCGTTGTTCCCTGTGAAAAAGCAATGGTCTTTCTGCAGAGTAACACCACACCCCCTGCTGAGTCAGACCCTTAGTTCTGCAATCAGTGAAGCTCATGCTCCCTGCTGATTGGAGAGCTGTAGCTCTGACTCAGCAGGGGGTATTTCAGACCACTGCAGAGAAACTACTGCTTCCACACACTGCTTCTACTACATGCTGACAGTGGACGGGCCTTTCTACTCAGTCTGTGGCTAACTTCTACAGAAAATGAACTGTACAACTTTGAACACCTTTTGTTTTGCTACTCCAGGAATGTATTTATCTGATTTAAACTAATTGAGCTTTCAAAAAAAAATTATAATGGATTTGTGGTCAATGTTTTTTCAATTGTTTCTATTAAGTTTATAAACTTGTAAACTTAGGTTTTATATATTTTATGGCTAAGAATAAAACAGACATTTAAGGGCATCTATATAAAAGTAACCGGGAATGGTAAGAACATGTTACCATCATTTGTATTCAATGCTCTTTAAAATGCTTCCATTTTCAAAAGTGTTAAAACTAGAGGTGCAGCAAAATGGACATTTTAAAACCGAAACGAAACCGAAATAAAAAAAATTGTCAGGACGAAACCGATACCGAAAATGTTTTTTTATTTTTTCAAATATTTATTTAACAGTCCTCAATCTCTTTTTCTGTATCCCCTGTTATCAATGAACAGGAATCCTCTATGAATGTTCCTGTTCATTGATAACTTGAGAACATTGTATGTTTACTAGAACCACAATCATGAATGAACAGGAGGTGATGTAGATCACTTCCCATTCATTCATAATTGAGGATATAGTCAACATGCTATATCCTCAATTATCTACAAATACTCAGCGATCACTGATCGCTGAGTGTTTTCTCTCGCTCTCCTCTCTGACACGCTGTCACAGGAGGCTGAGCGAGCAGAGCAGGGAGGAGAACCCAGCCTCCTGTGACAGCGTGGGCAGTCCCCACACCGCTCTGCCGGACTGTGATAGGAGCGGTGTGGAAGGAGAGACACCGGCCACTCACAGCGCTCTCCTCCCGCAGAGCTCGGCCAGCTGTCACTTTCTCTCCTCCCCACTGGGACACAGAGCAGCACCCAGCGGGAAGGAAAGAAAACAGGGATGCGCCGATGTATGGGCAGGAAAATGGCACTTTCGGCATTATGCCAAAAGTGCAATTTTCGACCGATATATTTCGGTGGCCGATATATCGGTGCATCCCTAGTTAAAACATATTGCAGGGTGGTCTATACACAACCATATACAGTGATATATTTCCCCACCTGTATAGATATCCCAACCAGGAGGTAAAAAGGGTTGGGTTAGATCAACAACCTGCTAGCCAAGGGGATCAGCCACACAGGGGCGAGAAGGCCCTTTACCATACAGAACTGACCATCTTTAAAATTTGCCACCATTGTTTTTGCCTGCAGAGACGGATGAGATAGAACTTTTATCCACTAACTATAGTAATTATACAATTTACGATTGTCTCAAGAAGCAGACGCTGTTTCATAAAATGCAGCAGTACGTCTGATTGGCGATGGTATCCCTTACCCCTAAATGTATGTAAACCCTAACAATGAACTTCTTTTATTTGTTCCCTTTTGGTCTGTTAAATATCTGCAAAAGTGCAAAAAACTGCTTGTTGGTTCTGCCAGAATTGAAGAAAATGAAGGAACATGCTGATAGGTGGAGAGAAAAGAGTGACAGAGGAATGAGCTTTTCGACCTTCTGCTTCTCCTTTCAATGTCCATTCACAGGCTGGGAAAGGGCAAGACCTGTAAATGTAACTAAACTGCAGCAGAGAAAAATCAGGTCTCCAGCACTGACAGGCAGGTCGGGGCTATGTGGCAGGATCTGATCACAAGAATGGACAGGCAGAAATACAAATCATTTAGCAGGTAAAACTGCTCGATTTTATGTATTTCATCTCTGTATTTCGCTGTTCCCTGGAGTTCAGCTTTAACCTTTTTAGTTGCATGTACCACTTTTATCCTAATGATAGAAAAGCCATTATCTACGCCACCCATTTTGCACTTAAATACTTAGTAAATATCTCTCAGCTGTCCTGCCTGCAAAACATTATAATCTATAGGGCACTTTATAGCCCCATTATATTGCTTACAGCTTCCATGCCTAACGATTTAGCCTATATTGCATTTTGCATTTATTTTATGGCTGCCAGTGTGTATTAAAACGGTCGATTGGTTTGTGCTTTGTCCCGCTCTCTGTTCACTTCCTTATCGCATCGATTTCTCTTTAAATAGTCATAGATTATGTGACGCAGGTTCACCTACTGTAATTTTTAATACAGATAGAGACAAACCATTTTACTAATACACTGCAGATAAGCGATGATAATTATATTAATGTGAATAATCCATGGCAGCAACAATTAAGCATAGAGGTTCCTCTAATAAATAGAGACCTTTGGCAGTCAGTTGTAAATCTCATTCTATATCTTTGTGTGTGTGTGTGTGTGTGTCTATTAAGTCTTAAGTTAAATTGAAGTAGAACTTTGTAACTACCATTAATATCTTTCATGTGAACCTATTGTCCTTTTATACATTTTTAGATATGTATATGAAAGCAATTGCCTTAATGTGCAATAAGTGTTAATGATGAAAAAACATGTACAGTTGGAAAATATTTATGTACAGCCATTTTTCCTCATTACATATGCAGTTTTTCCCTTATGCTTAAAGGGAAACAATGATTTGCTTTAAGTGTATACATTTAAACTGATGTTTTATATTAGTCTAAATTTTTTTTACTGTATTCACAATCTTTGTTTTACAAATATTTTAGTTTAATGTGTGACAAAGGATTTCCCGAGCACTGCGGGTTGTCTAAAAAGAGAGCAGAAGCTGTGTCTTTAAATGAAACTTAGGATGGGACCACATGAAAGTATAGGAGGGAGACAGAGAAGTAAAAGTAATTTCCCTGCAACGGCACCATAAAAACTGTATTAAAAAAGTAAAGTTGGTATGCACTACTCACCCTCTCCACAATCCAGCACTGACCCCTTGTCCCTATCTGTCTTGTGCCACCATTCTTTTCTGGATTCCCACCCACCGTTAGTTGCGGGCCTAGCCTTTTTGGCACCTGAGGCGGCTGGGAGTAACGCCACCCTCAGCAGGCTCTGCATCTCCCCACCCTGCTCGGCGTCCTGCCCAGCTTACTGGTTGCCACGAGCAGGGGAGGACGCTGGCCAGAGTGTCCCAGGTTACTAAGAGCTGAGCGGGGAGATGTGTATGGCCCTTATGCATCTCCCCTCCCCCCCCCCCAGCTCTAAGCAACCTGGGACGCTTTGCCTGGAAATGGTGCGGCAGACAACTGCAAACATGCCGCTCTGCCTGCTGCCCCCCCCATGTGACCCAAAGAGATGCCGTCGGAGGCAACAGCCTCAGGCTGCTTCATAAAAGGGATGGCCCTGCCTAATGTTATTCAACCCACGTTCTGTGAGCCCAGGGTGTCATGGATAGTGTGCGTCATTATGCCAGCCAGAGCATATAGAAGAATTCTGCGGAGAGCATTGCTGATGTCACTATATGAATGCTGTTTTCTGCAGCAGACAAGACTTTCCACCGCTGACAGAGGGAGAGGAGGTTTCTAGGATGTCATGTGACCAGTCAGAAAACTGCAAGAAAAAATTATGTATGCAAAAATTTTGATAAGATAAATGTGTGTGCGGGAATGTGTGTGTTGCAGGAAGGAGGGGGGGCTGTCTTAGGGGTGGTCCAGTGAGGGGGTTGTTCAACCTGAAATTGGGCTTACAATCAAAACAAGAATCTCCAGTAAACTTATTGTATATATTAGGCCCTCCCATATTTCTTACATGGCAAGTTTAGTGTACAGAGTAACTATAAACAAGATAAAAATAAAATTACTTATATGTTTCAATCTTTCAGTAGCATTAAAACAGCTGTTATTTTGTATTTCTGAGCCCCCTCTGCAACACTAATTAACTTAATAACCTTTTGATCCTGCCAGTAGATCCATTATTTAGTTACCTATTTAACAGGGTGACAATGCTGTTAGTTCTGGAGTAAAATCAGGCAGCAGCGTTGTCACCCTATAGACAGGGTAGTCTTACATAAGGACATAAGGTTATTTATTTATTTTTTACAAGTATTTATATATGGACTTTAAGTAACAGACAAACAAATACAAATCTAACTCCAGCTGACACTTTCTAAGCAGTTACAGCAACGTGTATTTATTTATTTTTTAGAAAAAAACAGTTTAAGGCCCCATTCACATTGAGCGATTCGCAAATCGCGCGTTTGTCGCGCGATTTGCATTTTGCGCGATATCGCACGTTTGTCGCACGATATTGCGCAAATGCTTGCATTGAGCAAGCTAGAATCGCAGCAAAATCCGCTCCAAAAAGGGTCCTGCTGTAGCGACGCACGAAAGCGATGGACAGAGCCCCATTGCCATGCATTGGAGAGCGATATCGCGCGGTAAATAGCCGCGATATCGTGGGAATTACCGCGCAATAAATCGCTCAGTGTGAATGGGGCCTAAACCACGTGTGAAAAAGCTGATCGCAGCAAGCACCCCGGTTAAGTCGCTTGATCCAACCCCTGCAACTGAAACTTTGGCTGGACAATTTAGTCTGTTAGGTGGTTCATAAGAATAAAACCTGCTGGGTAAAGCTATTGACAGACTGCATAAGATAAGTAATTTTTTAATTTTCCCCAGAATTTCTCTTTAACCAGACACAGAATAAATATCAGTCGCCGGCATTAGGCAGCGCTAACTTCTCAGAGCCGCGCTTGCAGAAGAGGAAAGGTGATCGGCAGTTAGTTCAGGACTGGGAAGGATGATTGGCAGGCAGGGAAGAGGAAATATAATCAGAGGCGACTGCAGAAAACAAAAAATGATGAATGACAGGTCATTAAATAGAAATATGACTCACACAAGAAATCTTTGCTTAAGAAAGTAAACATATATCTCCAAACTAGCTCTCCTTCACACCCACACGTGACTGCACCTCATTCCCATCCCACTGGCGGTATGGGGGATCAGCTGTAAATATTATTAAAACCTAATCACTAAAATCTTATTTCAGCTTCACACATTAGGATAAGTACAGTTTATAACAAAGCGCAAGTATACTTTTGGTCCCTTTAAGCTGACGGAACTGATCCCACCCTCCCCTCTGCATAGATGCATACTTACCGAGTTCCAATGGGCCTAGTCATGGCCGGACCTATAAAGAGGCAGTTGCCTCAGGCGGCATCTCATTGGGTTACGTGGGGGCCAGAGTATCCTAGGTTGCTAAGAGTTCTTAGCATTCTGTGACGCTCTGGTTGCTAGGAGCTGAGCGGGACACTCTGACTCCGCCCAGCTCCTGGAAACCAGTGATGTCAGTGAGCATGGCAGGATGCCAGACAGAGCAGAAGCCAGAGGTACCATGCAAACCCCCCCCCTTCCTGTAACGTGCATCACCCCTACCCCCTGTAATGTGCACTACCACCCCCAACCACCCCCCCCCCCTTTCCAGCCTCCAGTGGTGAAAAGTGTAGGGACACCCCCGGGCCCAGTCTTGGTTGTTTGTTTACATTCTGTGGTAAAAGTCTTCCTCTTCTGGCCATGCCTGCACAGTACATCCCCATTGGGGCTTGTCTACTTCTATCTCCCAGCCAGGAGATGGCCCCATATATGTACTGCACGGGGGCGGTCAAGACAGGGAGGCTTTGGACGTACAATGTAAACAAACAACTGAGGCCAGGCCCATCAGAACTCCGTAAGTATGGATCTGTGCAGGAGCAGGGCAGGATTGGTTAGGTCAGCTTTAAAAAAAAAAACAATTCAGCTTACTTGTACTTTAATTATTTTAAAATCTGCAACTTATTGTAAAAGTATACCTGGTGATCCTGCCATGAAGTTCTTTGTTCAGGCTCTTCCTGTTATGGGGTGACAACTGTCTCCCATTTGTGCACCAGCATTGTCACCCTGTCGCATGCAGCCCTGGTGGAAACTACAAGCGGCTGTGCCGACACGCATTGCGGTTTCATGTTCCACGGTTGCTGCTCCTGAGCAATGAAGTACAGCGAGTGCATGTATACAGGAAGTTGCTGAAAGTGGCTGGAGGAGATCAGCAACACCAAGATGGGTACAGGATGAAAAAGGTGAAAACAGTGGTTTATAAAAAAATATATATACATGGGCAAACAAGGTCCATCCTTTCCCTAACCGTATCTGCCAACCAGATGGCATTCCACGCACTGCAGAGCTCACAAACTGCATAGAACTCCCCGTTGTGCATCGGACAAGCTGTCACAACATGCTCTGACGTTCAAAGAGACCGTGACAGATGTATGGACCAAAAGCTTTAAAAAAGGCTCCTGCAAGTCTCTCGGTCCAGTTATGATTCATGGCCAATCACCGTCTGCAGCCCGAAGCACAGATGACGATATTGTTTTCTATGTTACTGGGTTTCATTCCAATAAAGTGCAGTAACCCATGGCAACCAGCCAGTGTTGACCCAGAAAACTGACATGTCTGATTGGTTTCTGTGGCACTAAAATTAATTAACTAATTGGGAAAAAAAACTCTTGCAGCTTTGTAAATTGACTATTTGCTGTTTTTTTTCTTTTGTCAGGACTGTAGTGACATAATGCCAGAGGGTTCAAATGTTTCAACCATTAACTGCCCATTTTAGGGCCCAATCACCCTTGTCTGTTTTTGTCAAATGCATTTCCTATTTTAATCAATAAAATCAAGGTGTGTAAACTGTACTCTGCACTGCTCCACTCCTCTCCTTCCCAACCCCTGTAGTATGTTTGCAGTCCCTGATCACCTCTTGGAGCATTTGTCCACAGTCCCAGACTGCCTACTGTAGATTTTCTGCAGTCCCCCCACTATCTCTTGCAGCATGTCTTCAGTCCCAGATCATTTCCTGTAGCATGTCTGCAGTCCCTGACTGCTTCCTGTAAAAATTCCAGTCTCCCACTGTTTTTTGTAGCATGTCTGCAGTCCCAGAACATTTCCTGTAGCATGTCTGCAGTCCCTGACTGCCTCCTGTAGAATGTTTGCAGAAGCCAATTACCCCCTGTAGCCAGTGGTGTATTTCGGTTTTATGCTGCCCTGGGCAAGACTAAACTCGGGCACCCCCTCAATCTAAATTTGCCCCACCCCATCCTGGTTAGGACATTTTGCGCAACCTGTCAGACACTGGATACAGCGCACACGGGGTCTCAGGTGAGCTGTGCATAGTATCAGGAGAGCTGTGCGTGATCTATGGTGGTCTGAGTGGGGTCTATGGTGGGCCCACTGGCCAAGTGCCCAGAATGGCCAAAGGCAAGTCCGGCCCTGTCCGACTCATTGGTTCGGGTCAGCCTTTTCTGCTGCCCCCCTGGAAAGTGCCGCCCTAGGCAAATGCATAGTTTGCCTTGTGGTAGATACACCCCTGCCTGTAGCATGTCCGCAGTCCCTGTCCACCTCCTGTAGCATGTTCGCAGTCCCTAACCAACTCCTGTAGCATGTCCGCAGTCCCTGACCCAGCCTACCCAACAATCCTGGATGTTCTCGAAGTCTACTGCTATAAGATAGCGGCTCCCCGATGTCCGCGAGAGAAACATTCTATCCCAGAAAGGTTAACTCTACTCTATGTAGCAGAGTAAACCTTTCCGGGATAACTGGTGGCTCTACTCCCCCTCCTATCTTGTTTGTTGTTTTTTTTTTATTTGACAGCAGCCTCTAGCCGCCATCAGAGTAAGAAAAAAACAAAAACAAAACTACAGAATGTTCCTCTTTTTCATTACCAAAGAGCTCTGTGAGTTTATAGGGAAGAACTTAAAAAAGAGTCAGTTGAACTAACTTCCAGTGTTTTATTTCAATTTTATGGGTCAACTTCAGGATCACTCCCCTTAAAGGCCACACCCACAGTAGCTGGTATTCTATTTTAGAAAAGGAGGCAACCCCACCTCTGGTGGTCCCTCATCCAAGATCATGTCAGGGGAGAGATCTGGGGATCAGAGAGAAAGGTAAGTTTTATACCAGGTGGGTAGGGGATTTATAAAGGAATTTACTAAAGGTGAAGTTGTCCATTAAAAGGTTCAGTGAAATTTGAATGTTATTCAGTAGACACTAAACTAAAATCAGTTTCCCTTGTTGTCCTTGAACTTGTTAAAAAGAACTTCATTCCTATTCTAACCCTATTTCTACTGTCCTCTAAGCTAAGATGGACAGAAAAGCCACATAATGAGAGCCTGTCGCCACACCATTCATGTCAACAAAAATCTTCCCATAAGTTTATATGTGCATTTAACATATTTTATGCATTGGATGTCACCATCTTGGGGGTGATGTCAGTAGCCCTAGCAGACTCAGGGTAACCCAGTGACACTCTATAGCATCGTTTGACAACCTTGAAAAGTATGCAAAATCTTGAGGAACCCCAGTCTAAAAGGTAAATAAACAAATGTAAAACTATAAAAAGATAGAAAATTCAGGCAGGGATCTGGTATGGTTCTAAAGAGAGACCCCATGCAAAAATACAAATAGGGTTCGCCCCTTCAAATCAGGATCCCCCTTCACATTAGTGCCTACCCTTTCACCCAAAAAAATCCCCCCTTTCACATTAAAGTCCCCCTTTAAATCGGGAGCTCACGATTTAGATTAGGAACATCTTCACATCAGGACCTTTCACTTCACAAGCCCCTCTTCACATTGGAAGGCCCCCCCCCCTTTCTCATTAGGCATCCTCTTTGCATCAGAAGTCCTTCCTTCACATAAGGAGCCCCCCCTTCATATCAGAGCACCCTTCCACATCAGAAGACTGCATCATAAAAAGGCATGACACTGTGCAAATATTTTGAGGCACCCCTGAGGGTGCCCATACATGAACTGATTAGCTCCTCGAACCGCTACTTCTTAAGGTGCCAATACAAACCGTCGAATTTCGGACGTTTTTAATGTACCGGTCGAAATTCACACAGTGTGTGGGCTGTCGGCTCCTTTTCATCCGGCATTCCTCGATCAGCTGATCGAAGGAGCGGGCTGGAAAATGTTTGATCAATCAGAGCCAGCAGCCAATGAGCTGCCCCGCTCTGATCGGGTATTCTGACAGGTAATACAATGTAAACAGCGGGATTCCTCGATCGACATGCTGTTTGTATTGATGGAGGAATCGGGTCAATTGTTTTTTGTTCAGCCCGTAGGTTGAACAAGAAAAATTGCTAGGTGTATGGCTAGTCTTACTCTTCAGTCCTGCTGTACAGAAACAGTAAGAGACAGATGCCACGTCAAATTCAGGTACATATACGGCTTGCATTTAAAAAAATACACTTTATTATGTATTAGTGATCACAAAGCTGCATTAATTGGTGTCTTTTATATCTGCCCGGAGTTAGCTTTAAGGATATGAGAGATTAGGGACGAATCCCACACATAAAGCTCACTGTTTCGTTTGCAGCAGATACAATGACAGTGAGAAATATCCAATCTTGTTTTAGTGAGGGGTAAACTTGAACATAGAAATGTACAATATACATCCAAAGGTTTGTAGAATCCTGACCACCATACCTATATGAGCCTATCTGATATCCCATTCCAAAACCTGGGGCATAAATAGGGAGTTACACCCCCTATTTTGCCTTTGTCTTTGGATAAACTGTTTGTATTTTCTTGCTGTAAAACCAAGGAGGCAAACCCAGTAGTACATTAATATGTTTTTAATAAACCTAGAATTCTGAGTATACAAACTATTTATAGTTGCAGGAGAAATAATGTAATCCAAAACAAAGAGTGCAACAAATATGCATACATACACACATGCGCATTATCTATTCTTTCCTAGCAAATGCAACAGTCTGTATGCAATACACTAAAAGTCTATAAGCTTCCGTACAGCTGGTCCATGATTTCCAAGTGAACAGGACTCCCAGCATTTAAAGTGGACCTTTACCCCTTTCACTAAAAATCACATCAGCATGCAGCTCTGCATGCTGATTTAAAATCATCTTATGTTCATTAGTTAAATAAACAGTTACTTACAAATGTAGTTCATCTACTTCCTGCTCCACTTCTGGCCCAAATGATGTAATGTGCCAAATCGTTGCATCCTGGCAATGTTACATCAGCAGAGCATTGCTGGGAAATCTCATCTGTAATCTCATGAGATCTCAGAGAAAGGCATTTTCCTCCCCTGAGATGATGTGCATGGTCACATGTCCTAATCACATGTCTAGTCACATGTGCCAGAGTTCCAGAAAGTAAAGGGAGAGCTAGAAACCTGCCACTGTCAGAAGACTGGGAAAGAAAAGAGAAATAAGGAATGCAAAGAATACAAAGCCGGCGATTATCTAAAAGTATGTGATTGTAGATTGTCATTACTAAACATGTCTAAAGGTGTATTTTATTTGAAAGATATGGGTAAAGGTCTGCTTTAAGTAAAAGCAGTATAATGGGTTCTTGCTCTTGGCAGTCACTCTTTCTCTGGTAGTGTAGCTTCTGGTGTTATCCTTGGTACAGTACTCTGGTTGGGTTTTTTGGCAGAGTCCTCCTTTCAGCTATATATGCAAGCAAGCCTTTTTTTAGCTTGGAAAGTTTGCAGCCATCCCCTCATGGGAAAAGCCCTTCCTGTATTGGGATAGCCTTGTACAGGTAGGTCAATGAAGAGGGAGTTGCAATAGCTGAGGCGAGAGATAACAAGTGAGTGGATTAGTAGCCTTGTGGTTTTATTGTTAGGAAGGGGCATATTTTGAAGAAGTTACAGAGGTGAGGGTGGCAGGATTTAGACAATGATTGGAAAAAGGGCTCACAGGTGAGGTCAAAGTCCACCATTAAACTTGGCATGGGCGGAGGGAAAGATAGTTGTCCTATCAATCTCAATAGAAAAGTTGGGGGAAGGGGCGTGGCGGAAAAGGGGAACAGGGAGGAAGCGGTGGGGGGGGGGGGGATATAATGAGCTCAGTTTTTGAAAGACTGAGTTTTAAGAATGACCTATTTCATAAGGTCAACTTATTACTGATTGTTATTGACACATCTGCATTAAAGCGTGGGTCCAGTATTTAACAAGAGTGCCCATAAAACAATGGGAACAGTTGAAAATGTGTACTTTATCAACCAATACTTTACTGTAGATACACATATACCACGATAGTTGCTTATTTTCTTGTGATTCAGATCACAACTGGACTGGATACAATGAGTACAGCAAGATTATCCCATAGTCACGATATACAAGAACTCCAAGGTTGCAGCACTTCAAAGGACTCATTAAAAACATAAAGAAACATAAAGAGGTGTTTCAAAACAGCGATGGTTTTAGGCTAGAACATGCCCTTTCTCAGGCAGATACACTTTTTG
>NW_017307379.1:274410-279606 GCF_000935625.1 Nanorana parkeri
TTCTTACAGTGTGTATATATATATATATATATGTATATATATACACACTGTATATATAGATAGATATATATACAGTAATACCTTGGTTTACGAGCATAATTAGTTCCGGAAGCATGCTTGTAATCCAAAGCGCTTGTATATCAAAGCGAATTTCCCCATAGGAAATAATGAAAATTCAAATGATTCGTTCCACAACCAAAAAACATTCATATAAAAATAATTACAATACAGTACTGTAATATAATACTCTACAAAATATAAAAGAAAAATAAACCAATTACCTGTACCTTCGTGGCTGGTGTGAGGGGGACAAGAGAGAGGAGGATTATTGTGTAGGACGACTTTCACTATCACTAACGGAATCACTGCTATCTCTTGACTAAATGGAATCTTTTTCATTTCGTGAAACCTTAACAAGGAATCTATCCAATGTGACATTGCATTGCCGTTAAACAGACTCATCGCTCGCACTGCTACAGCCTTATTCGGGTGGTGCTTTTCTACAAAATTTTGCTCTTATTGCAAGACATTGCTTGTATATCAAAGCAAAATTTTTCAGAAATGTTTGCTTGTCTTGCAAAACACTCTCAAACCAAGTTACTTGTAAACCAAGGTATTACTGTATATACTTCCCCAACCCGCCTTCCCCTTTACAGCTATAACATCCTCCACTCTTCTGTGAAGGCTTTCTATAAGATTTTACATTGTGTCTGCGGCTATTTAGGCCCACTCAGCCAAAAGAAAATTTTTAAGGTCAGGTATTGGCTCTCCATTGGTGTTCTAATTCATCTCAAAGTTGTACAGTAGGGTTGAAGTCAGGGCCCTTGCAGGTCACTTGAGTCAGGTCAGGTACTGGCTCCCAGTCGGTGTTCTTATTCATCCCAAAGTTCTTAGTGGAGCTCATCAAACTACTGTATGTATGGAGCAGGGGGGCACAGTCATGCTGGAACAGAATAGTGATTTGGAAGGACACAATTTTCTAGAATGTCTTTGTATGCTGTAGCATTACAGTACCCTTGACTGGGACCACCTGAACTCAGCCCTTTGGAGGGGTGCCCACATACATTTGGCCATAACGTTCGGTGTGATGATCAGGTGTCTATAAACTTTTAGCTATACTGTATAGTGTATGTCCATCATTGGGGAGAGAACCATTAAATAAAACAAGCAAGCTCAACCATTTCTCATGAATAATCCTTCATGCTATTTCCTTACAGAGAAAATAAAAGGATTAAATTATTTCTGCAGCCTGATACTAAACGTGTAATTTGCAATGATGAAATTTGCTTCATTACCCAATTGCTATTATTATTATTATAATGTATTTATCAAGTGCCAAAATATCACACAGTGCAGTAGGGGGCGTGAAAACAATAATCATTATAACAGTTGCAGTATAGAACATTCTCATACAGAGATGCACAAAATGACTATTCGGCTGGGTATAATGGCTGATGGAAGAGAGTTGCTAAATGTATGAGAACCCAACAAACTGGTCAAAGAAGTTTGTTGTGGGTGACCACCAATCTATCTCTTTCTTGTGCTTTGCTTACATTTCAATGATTTTTGTGACCAGATTCCTTAAGAAGCTTTACTGTTAAGTCTCAACAGACACCAGGAGCATGAGTTATCCTGACTATTACTATATTTCAGGGAAAGCAGTGGAGATTCTCCCATCTAATCGCATCTAATCTGCAGAATTATTTGCAATATAAATGAAGTTCACATTTGTATTTCATTGGTCAGATATTTATCTGGGGGTGTACAGCAATCTTCAAAGAAGTATTGGCATTTACACAAAATAAGGTGTAGAAAAAGTGCACAGAAAGTTGAACAGGTTAAAAGACACAGAGGATAACAGTGAATCTAGCCATACATATGCATACACAAGCAATTAACCTTAAAGTATCTATTTACCCTAGTTTAAAGTGTATGTGACCCCCCTCCTCCCCCCAAATTGTATCACATATAGGTAGATGTGATTCTACATTATGTAAGCTAAATAGTGCCTGTTACTTTTTCATAATTTCCTCTCACATACCTGGTAATCCTGCCAGTTCCCCTTCTCTATATTTATATCTGACCACAACATGCACAGTAGAAGATCTTTGGTGGCGTGGTGAGTTTGCTGTTTCTTCTTTTGAGATACATGACACCATGCTGATGCATGGCCTGTCTGTATTTCCCATGGTCAGATTAGTGGTCATGCCACCCCACCCAGCCCTGCTTTCTTGACTGACAGCTGTAGCTTCAGCCTGTATAACAATCTATGTTATGTTCTTGATTTTGGCAGTCTCTCTTTCACTCTCCCTTATAGAGTAGCTTCCAGTGTTGTCTCTTGGCAGACTGTTCTGCTGGAGTCATCTGGTAGAAGCCTCCTTTTAGCTAAAACTAATAGCCCTTTGAAGGAAATGTAGGCTGAAATCAGCAGAGCAGGGGGGCTGTAGGCTGGAATAAGCATAGCAGGGTGGCTGCAGGCTAGAATCAGCATAACAGGGGGCTGTAAAGACAAAAAAATTATGCCGGCATTGCTGTCCATGGTGCTGAAACTCCCATTATTTACCAAGATTTGTGAATAAGAAAATAACCTCTACCATACTTTTGCCATGTTGCACATGCATTGTGATATGCCTGTAAGAATATTTTAAATCTGTTTCTGGTATTTGTTCCCACCCTTCCACATAGTTCAGTTTTTCTCTGTGTAGATAGCTCCACCCTTCTTCATTATGTTCCAGTCTGCATCTTAGTCACATGTCCTTTGCTGAGTGGATCACATTATGATTTTGTGACCTATCCAGTGTTTGCTGTTGTAAAGATCTGCAGAGTATGGATTAAACTACTCAACAATCTTCAAGGTGTCATATGGACTGAGTCCTGCCTGCCAACTCTACTAAGATTGTGAGTTACTGCCACCTCGCCACAACTGTAAGTTACAGAGATCACACTTTTAATGCTTAGTCTGGCGAGGCAGAACACATTTATATATTTGAATACCATTCACCTCAGCAACATTGGATTTACCAAGATTCACCCATCAGCAGCCTGCACAATAAATAGTGTGAATGATGCCAGAAACTGATGAGTGAATCTTGTTGCATATCTGGGTGAATCTCTTGGGCAAATATTCACTGTGAGAATTGCTAAATGAATCTTTGATTAAAAAAAAAAGACCTTTTGAATTCTAACTTCAGTCAAAACAAATTTTTATGGATAGAGAAAAGAAGGATTAGCACCCCGGGTTTCTTATTAACTAGAGATGAGGTTTAGATTTGCCGCTATCATAGATTCGTGGTGAACTTCTGAGATCACGAATAAGGATGTTTCAACCAAAAAACTTTGCGGGTTCACTGCCAGAAATAAGGAACAACTTATGATGCAGTGTATAGCTTTTGCGCTAGTCAGCTGACTCCCAAGAGCCAATAATTTGTAGAAATGTCAGGAACCGAACCCAGGCAGATTCATTCATCCCTATTAGTTACCACAAAAGAAGAGTGTATAAAAGAAGAGTGATGCAGTGTACAGCCTTTGCGCTAGTCAGCTGGCTCCCAAGAGCCAATCATTTGTAGAAATGTCAGGAACCGAACCCAGGCAGATTCATTCATCCCTATTAGTTACCACAAAAGAAGAGAGGCGCACCAATGGTCACATAATAAAAACCCCAACAAAAATTCGAACTGTTCCCCCTTGTATCCAAAACTCATAAATGGGTTTTATCATAGAGTTATGCTTTTAAAGTAGAACAGGCATAGAGATAAAGCAAAAAAATAGAAAAAAAGGAGTGGCTGGAAAGGGTAACTAGAGAGAGAAAGAAAGAGTTAAAATGTATAGACATATATATTTATGAAAAAGGATTCAATCATTTTAAAATACTATTAGTATATCTGCCTGACATTTTCTCAGAATCCCCTGCACAGGAGAAGTCAAAGTTGAGGGTTATCCTTTGTGTTCTTTACAATCCCTCTCTCTCAGCCTCACAAAGGGAGCTATTGCATCGCAGAAGGTTATGTTTTCAGTCTACAGAGTTAGCCAATAGAACCAGGCAGCAAGTGAACTCAATCAGTCAAGTGCTATTGTGCTCCAGGAAACAATGCGGCTGTGCTTAAAGTGAACCTTTCACTAACTTTACAGGTCTGCATGAATACATTTGTAGTATGTTAAAATTTAAAGAGACAGTATAAAGATGTAAAACCTTTACATTTTATTATTTTAAAAAAAGCCATCCTTAAGCTCTAGTTCTGTGACTTTACCTAGGCCTGAGATGATGTCATCAGTCTGCTGCATGCAGGAGGAAGCATTTACTTAGTCTTCCATCCTCCGGTGATCCGACTGCAACATTGTAACATTGTAGCAAGTCACAAGGTGAGAGTAGATGTTGACTCTGGATGATGCGTTAACAGAGATGATGGTGTGTATCTGGAGAGGAAAAGTAGATGAAGGCATTGCCAATCAGCGAACACTTAGAATAACTTGAAGAAGACTAGGCATCCTCTAAGTGTCCATTGTGCTGAACGAGAGACCCCGTGTTTTAAAGTGACTATTAAAAAAAATTATAATTAAAGCAGCACAGTGGCTCAGTGGTTAGTACTGAGGTCCCCGGTCAAAATCCAGGTTTGGCCAGCACACTAGCTGCATGGAGTTTACATGTTCTCCCTGTGATTTGTGGGTTTCCTCCCACTCTCCAAAGACATGCTGGTAGGTTAATTTGTTTTTTTTTCTTAACTGCCCCTAATATGTGTGCACTTTAACAGCACCGGGGAAGTCGCTCAGCACAGCGGCTGTTCCTATACCTGGAAGAAGCTGACTGTGACTGAAGAAGCTACACTGTAGTGACTGCGGCTGCTACAGTATATTAGCTGATTGCCGTGGCCCTGCCAGGGATCCAGGGACATTCCTATAATAAGCCAGCCTGAGCTGGTCAGGCCAATCTCACTGAGTCACATTGGGGGCCGGTAGGTGTGCCCGCTGCTCCCTTTGCAGCCAGAGGGTCCCAGGTTGCTAAGAGCTCTTAGTAACCTGTAACAGCCTGCCCGGTGTCACACCCAGGTCTCTGACGTCACTGGTTGCGAGGAGCTGAGTGAGACACTCTGGCTGGCATCCTGTCCGGCTCCTGGCAACCAATGAAACCAGTGAGCAAGGCGTGACAACATACAGAGTTAACCGTGCAACCCCCCCTGGACCTGCACCACAAGCAACCAA
>NW_017307379.1:279624-299674 GCF_000935625.1 Nanorana parkeri
CCCCCCCCCCCCAGCACACACCCCATTCTCCCCCACCTAGGCGGTGAGATGTGTAGGGACGCCCCTGCATGGATCATTTATATATACACTTACGTTGTGCCAAGCTGGACCATTGTAAGTATGCGTAATCCTGCACTTAGCGTGAAAGAATATATTTGAGACTAGCTCCTCTTTAAAGGTGCACTCCAGTCCAAGTTGAAATACGCGGAGCACAGCCAGCTGCAACATCAAAATCACGTTATGTAACCTGCAGAATGTGTAGCGTCTAGATATGGTCTTTCATTTCCCTTTACTTTGTTGTTTATGAAGAAGCAGGTGAGAGGTTAGGAAAGGCAAGGCCGTGATATGTTAACTGCAACTCTTGTACCGGCCGAGGTTCAATTGCAGCAAGCGAGGAACAGGTCTGTTCGCAGTTCTCGCCTGCTTGCACTCTGAGTTACCTCCTCACCTCTCTGTGCCCTGTGTGTAATGTAAAGTTTATAATATAATTACACCTCACATGCCTGAAATTGCCTTTATCTAAGAACTGATTACACATAATAACACACAAACTCCCAGGATCACACACACGCTGACAGTGCCAGGATCACACCTTTTGAAAGTCTTTTTTTCTTCTGGTAATTAAATTCTTGTCCTAGTCACCATCTGTTGCATCGAGACCAATCTTCTTTTTAACCCCCCAGTTGCTGACCCGCAGTAACGAAATGCGTCTGTCTTTCCCTTGCAAGGAATAAAGAAGATTTTGGTGTGTTACTGATCTGCAACTACCGAATGTGCCTCAGACTTCAATGATTCCATTAACTTGGGGAAGGAACACTGGAGCTGAACTCCAGGCAAACAGTGAAATACACATATTAAATACATCTTTGGCCTCATGCACGCAGGTGCATGGGGGTTATACACATATCATTTGGGCTTATTTCCTCACCTGTGAAGTCACAGGTGCTGTGTACAGCTGCCCATAGAAATCAATGGCTGTATGTAGCTGTACTGTGAGCATACGCCAGTACTTTTGTAAACTAATGCATGCGTAGGAACGTATGCCCTGAGCATAGGCTGTCTTCAGCCCCCATGTGTCTGTATACATGAGGCCTAAGGGAGCTGTTTTCCCCATCAAAAAATTGTAACTTGTCTCTCCAATCCTTAGATTTTCACAGCTCTGTCACACAGCACGGCCCTGTCTGGCAGGGCAGAAGGCCTGATTTTTTTATCTGCTGCAATTTACTAACACTTACAGCTCTTGTCTCTCCCCAGCTTGTGAGTGGACAGTGAAAGGAAAAACAGAAGACTAATGAGCTCATCTTTCTGTTCCTCTGCATTCTCTTCCTACCATTATGCCTCTTGTTAGTAACTTATAAACAAGGGAACACAACTGACAGGCTCCTTGTGCTGCTTCTCACCCCCGTATTTGAGCTCTGCTGTACAGGGACTCCAGGAAAATTAGTCAAATTCTGGGACTTGTAGTGCTTGCATTATTCAATGTATTTAGGAATACAGAGCTGCATTACTTTGTGTCTTTTATTTCTGCATGGGTATTCTGCTTTACAAATGCATGCCACTACGACTTAAGGATCACAGAACTCTGAGCTCCATAGTACCTGCTATTTCCAGGTCAGAGATAAGTGTTTGATTATTTTGCTGTCTCCAGTTGCTTCCCTCCAGGTTAAGGCAGTTGCATTGAGTGCAGGACTGTGATGATTCAACACAGATAAAGTCAGGCCAGAATGTAAAGAATAACTCCACATTTTTTGAGAAAACATCAATCCACTCTGGGTGATCAATGTACATTGCACGGATCTGAACCAACTTGCAGCCCTACCTGTTTCTGTTCTGAAAAACAGAAAGTTATCAGTTTGTTTTAGCATGCCCTTTTCAAACTGATTCCTGAATGGGAGGGTCGGTGATCAGTATATAATCAATCAGCCGGTGGACTTCCTGTGTTCTAATGAGGAACGTTGCAGTGTTGGCATCACTTTAGAAGTAATTAACCCTTAGGGAGTATCTCACCAAAAATGAAATTCACAGTAGCTTAGTGGTTAGCATTTCTGCCTCGCAGCACTGGGGGTCCTTGGCTCAAATAAAAATAAGTTTGCATGTTCTCCCAGTGCTTGCATGGGTTGGCATGCTGGAAGGTAATTGGCTCCCGTCTAAAGTGGCCCTGTATGTATGTAAGATAGGGACCTTAGATTGTAAGCTCCTTGAAGACAGGGACTGATGTGAATGTGCAGTATGTAAAGCCAATGAGGAAGCCGGGGGGCATGTAATGACTCCCCGCCCGACTTTGTGATTGGTCAGGAAGCTGGCCAATGAGGAAGCTGGGTGGCAAGTCATTACATGCCACCGGGGAGCATGGAGCCGGCCTTCCTAGCCAATCAGGAAGCCGGGGGGCGAGTCATTACCCGCCCCCCGGCTTCCTGATTGGCCAGAAGGCCGGCTCCATGCTTCATCCTCACCTAGTGACAAGAGAGCATGGGTAATCAGGAAGATGGGCGGCGAGTCATTAGACGCCATCCAGGCTACTTTAATGGGAATTACAGTATCAGTATTCGGTATCGGTAAGTACCGGGGAAAAAAATATATCGGTACTCATACTCGATACAGAATAAATACCTATAATAAATTAAATAATATTGCAAGGAATGCCTATAAGTTTACTTTTATCTTAGTTCAGACATTTGTCAAAATCAGTCAGCCAATCCCAGTAGAAGGAAATTACATTTCTGAGGGGGAAGTTTCTGTACACCAACTGTATACAGGACGTCTCCAGGTCACCATATTGCATTGAATTCTGTGACAGTTTTAGAAAATTACAGCAAGTGCAGTTTTAAATGGAAAGGTAATATTAACGACATTCTCATTTTATTTTTTAAGTGGATTTTCCCTTTAAGGGGTTAAAATGTACCATTAGACACTGTAGGCCAGACACTGTACTGTTATCACGCAGTCATCAGTGGAAACACAGTAATGCTAATGTTGTAATGTAACAGGCTTATTTACACATTGTCACAATATTCTAAGCCAGGTTAGGACCAGTAAGGCGGGCTTTAGAACTATGCCTTGTGGTACGTCATTGCTGAGTCCTGTAGTGATGTAGAGATCGGAAGAAGAAACCATGGCACGTGGCAAGAGGACACAGCATCTGACCCTACCGGAACTAGTGAATGCCAAAGAGGATGATAGAGGTTGCAGTGTTGTAACGGAGAGTAGACAGGAGATATGAGCTACCAGAGAGGTAAATACACTACCTCTTCTACAGCAGGGAAGAGACAGTTAAATTACCTTAAAGGGTCTCTTTAAGGTTAGCAAAGGACATGTACAACACTGTTTTTAATACACTACTGTAGAGTCCTCAGTGCCAATACCCAATGTATTGCTGGAGCCCGTGTAATGTATTGAAGCCAACCCCTCTTTAAAGTTTATGATCGTAAGGCCGATTGCACATTTGCTCCATAAACAAACTCATCGAACAGAAAAAAAAAATGACAACAGCAAAAGCATGGATTTTTTTCCCTTCGCAATCATCCCATACTGTGTGTCGCACAGAAGATTAATTGAGAATTATGGTTAAGGCTTGACAATGGATAACCTGCCATCTGTCCTACCCTTTTCTCTTGGATAATTTATGTATTTTCCCTGGAAAATTACAAAAAAAAAGAAGCAGCGCAGCTGTTTCTAGTTGGAGCCAAGTGTTAAAATCTTGCAAAAGATGCTGGCAGAGCAATCCCAGAATGCTGTGCTGCAAGGTGTCAAACAGAATGTTTTCCCCAATGCCACATCCAAAGCACATGGCTAGGTGAGGAAAAGGAGATTAAAGCAAGGACCATAAGCATCTCGAGCTCGATGGGACTTAAAGTGAACCTCAGCTTGGCCAAGGATGAATTAAGAAACAGGTTCACTTTAATGCCAACCCCTACATTACCTTCCATTAGCTATGTTCAGTGGTCTTTTATTCTGTAGCCTTTCTTTTCCTTTTGTGTGTACAGTACATGGTGATCCTACCAGTATTACATTTCTCACCAACTTTCTGTACTGAGGTGACAACGATCCTTAAGCAGCTACCAAAACTGGAGCATTGCTGTCACCCTAGGCTGCGTATTCACACCATGGACTACTCACCCGAACTGTGATCCCACCTTACTCTTCGATCTGTCCCTTCAGCCTTACTCCCCCTCCACTCCAGCGGTCTAAGGTCCAGTGAGTCATCACATTCTATACATAGAAGGTAAGGATGGACAAGGGACATACTATATCGCTGGAGCAGAGGAGGGAGCGGTGTAGGAGTCAGCCGGGACCATGGTTCGGCTGAGTATAACTTTGTTAGTGTAGCTCCCTAGACAAAATAAGCACCTAACCCTTGCGGGGGGCGGGGGAGGGCTGGTTTACCACTACTGCAATGGTTAAGATTTGATTAGCACGGAGTTCTGCTTTAAGTTCCCCTTGAAACGACATAATGGGACACTCCAGAAGAAGCAGTAGTGACAGACTGCATCATATACAATATATTTTATTTTGTCCATAGTTCTATTTTAACATGTAACATACACCCATGTCTATGATGCTAGAGGAACCAAGGAGGACATGAATACTGCATGTAGTTCAGAAGCTAAGAGGTTTAGATGTTGAAAACATAAAAGCTGGTCTGGCCATAGGAAAGCTTGAGAAATGAAAGGGGTGGGACCAAAGTTGACTTTAAGAAAAAGTCAAGATCTGCATTTTACAACACTTGCATTTTTCTTATTTTACAATATAAGATGATTCTGAGCACAAAAATAGCTGCTTCATTCATTTAAATCACTCATAAATAAATGTATTTGGGTGTCCGCTGTTGTAAATGGAGTGCTTTAGCAGAATTTATGGTGATTTTCCAATGCCGAGAATTTCCTAAGGGCCCGGAAATGTAAATGCACTTTGCAAAGTGAAAGCTACCTGATTATTTGGAGACCAAGTAATAACAGCAAAATAAAAAAATGTACTGTACATGCGTTCGCTGTTCTACTAATCAGAGAAACACGAGAATATGTTTAGAGATCAAAAATTACTGCTTAAAAAATGTTCCCCTGGAAGCTGGAGAAGATTATACATATTTTTACAATTTTGCTCAGTATTTCCCTGAATGATAAACATACATTAAACCATTAGTTTTCTAAATCAGACTATCAATGAAAGGGCAAATCTGTCCACAGAAAAATAGCTAATACACATAGAAGTAAAACGCAATTAGCAGATGTATGCAAACAGTGCAAAATTGCAACAATTGCTCTGGTTACAAAGGTGAGAGGTAGCCATTGTCATTAAGGGGTTAAAGTGACCCTATAGGCAGAAGCATGCCTGCATAGAACTGGGTTATTACTTATCTTTCCCCACAGTGCTGATTTCCACTGTGCTCTGTGGTTCCTTCAGACGACCCTGCAACACTACTGCCTCCTGTAGTAAGGACCGGTGGATGAAAAAGCAGCATTCCGATAGGACCTGACACCCCAGGAAATCTCAGATGTATCAGGAATCCTGTACGAAAGTACGGGCATGGCCCACAGTGCCACAGGCGTGCGTGTGTGCGCATGGGCACTTCACGGCCCACGCACTCATGCACAGCTCCAACGTATTGTAGCGCCCACTGGGCTATTTAAGCTACTCTTCAGCTGTGTGCCTTGTATCCTGAACCTGTATCCTGTTTTGTTGCCCTCCCGTTGCTTGTTACTTGACCCTTCTGATCTTCTGGTATCCTGACCCCGCCTCGTTTGGCTACTCTTCTGCCTCCTGTCTGATCCTGCGTTGTCTGCATGATGCTGATCCTGACCTGCCAATCGACTACGATTTAATCTCCTGCTACAGTACCTTCTTGCCTGCACGTTGCTGACCGGCCCTGCCTGAGTTTGGCTCTTCTCTGCATGCCTCTTTGCTGTGCGTTTATATACAGTCGCCCAGCAGAGCAGCTACAAGACTTACTTCTTGCCCCTCTATGCCCCAGATCACCTGTATCAATATTCAGGCCTCCTGGGACTAGAGTTGTAAGGGAGGCTGCCCTCGTCATCTCAAGTTCCATATTCTACGTGACAGATGCTGGAGATTTTTCAGCCAGTTTAGCTTGTGCAGACATTGGCGGCATTGTGGCGGGAAGGATGAATTAGACAAAGGCCAATTAACCTACCAGTATGTCTTTGGAGTGTAGGAGGAAACCCACGAAGCACAAGGGGAACATGCAAACGTCATACAGGTACTGTCCTGGCCAAACCCGGATTTGAACAGGGGACCTCAGTCCTAACGAGTGAGCCACTGTGCTGTTTTAATTATAATATTCTAAATAGTGACTTAAAATATTAAAGTCTGAAGATTTTTAAGCTATTTCAAATGCTGATGAAATCACTTACAATGGATGCTGCTCCTTGATGTATAAAAGTTTTAGTTTCCTGCAGAATCAGCTGGTCCCCCTGAGCACTGGCCCTGATATCCTGTTTTAGGGTGGTTCTCCTTTCCCTTGCAGGGTCCTATGGAGCCACTCTTGTGTGTGCTAGTAAGCGGCGTGTCTCCACAAATACAGCAAGGCAAGTCATTCCCCTGCTCCTTCTTACTCCAAGCTAGTATATGGACGGCTGCTGGAGACTGCCCTGTCCCTTGTGATCTTGTACTGGATGGATAGTTCAGGGAATCCAAGCTGAGAGAGTTGGAGCTGTTCTAAAACATGATGACTGTAAGTGCTTGGGCAAAAATGTAAAGAAATACTTTGCTGGGCAATGTACAGTATACAGTATTTTTTGATCTGGATTCATTATTGAAAACAAGTTTGAGAGTTTAAAACCACGGTCGTTCAGTAATTTGAGTGCTTTTCATAATCTTCTTCTGCTGACTTTTGCAGCTCCCTGTAACTACAACATTCAGTGTCTTTTTCAAGAAATGTTTTATAAATATCTTTTTCTACTTCTTTAAAGCATTGAAAATATGGACAGGAAAATGACACATTTGCATAATTTGCCCAAAAGCTGTGATGCTATGAGGTGTCCTTCTTACCCTTACACAACAGCCCAGAGGAATGCATGGGAGCACCTTGACGGTCCAGTCTTTAAGGCAATGTAAACCCAAACAGTAGTTCACACAATCTTTTACATGTTATTGCCATTGCAAAAGTCATTTTCAATATTTGTAAAGCCCAACTGTACTCAAAAATTATTATTTTTTCCTCCTAACCCTTAATCCCACCCACCTCTAACCCACCCTTATAGTCTTTTGTTTCCCCTTACCTTGCAAAGTCAGATATACTCACATAGGTTCCCCCTCTTGGTCCCTCACCGCAACTGTTTCTGGGTGGGGGAACTGCGAATCCAGCGATGCGATGGCGTTTGAGACAGCCAGTCCCCCTCACTCCCTTCCACTGATATTGGTGCACTTCTGGATCCTAAGAGGACCCTGGCCAATTGACATCCAATAGTAGGTATCCACGTTATGCAGGTGGGGTGAAATTTATTCTACAGTTGGGCTTTAAATCTGTAAACTTTTATTTAAAGGAGAACTATGAGGTGAGTGCTTTTCACTCACCTCATAGTTCTAGCCGACCTGTGACAATGAGACTGTCACAGGTAGACTCAGTAGATCGGGAAGTGAGCGTACACATACCGGCGTTCGCTCACTTCTCGATCCTGTCAAGGCTCTCTGCCGTGACAGGGAAGGGACTGGATTCCCCCCTCCCCGCTCCGATCCTTCAGCGCTGACTGGCGGAACGGACGGGGAAGGGGGCAGGTACAGCTGGCTCTGCCTCTAGATAGTTTGTGTCCTCCCGTTACCCTAAAGAGAACTATGGGGAAAAGCCCTAACCCCATAGTTCTCCTTTAAATAATCCCATGTAATCATGCTAAGAAGATCCTCATTCAGATATTTCCTGTTATGGGGTGACAATGCTTTGTCCCCATCTCCCAATTGTGTTCCTGTGCTGTCACACTGTCACATGGGCTTTCAATAGAGACAACAAATGGCTGTTTCGATGCACAGGTATAGTCCACTGTTATCACCATTAGGAATGAGCTTTGGGCTCGGGTTCACCGTGAGTTTGAACTGAACCCAAACTGCTGTTTGTTGAATTGGCTGGTGGCACAGCGGGTGACACATGAAACATGGTCGAAAAAGATTGGACCAAAAGGAATATTCTTTTAAAGTGAATCTCTGTCTTTTTTGTTGTTGTTGCTGTTTGATCAATGATGTGCGGTACCTCTGGTTCCGAGTGAGGCATTCCCCAGCCTCGCCCCCAGCACGTCCCGCCCCCGCCCGCTGAAGCCCTGCCCCCAAGCTAGTGTGAAGGAGGAAGGGAGGAGCCTCCCTGTCCTTCACTTGCTCGTCACTGCTGAGGCATCGAGATCGATGGCCTCAAGTGTTTATTTTTTATTTTTGATTGGACAGCTTGGACAAATTTGCCATTGGTCCAAGCCATCCACAGAGCTCACGCCTCTAACACAGAGTAGAGGCTGTGACAGCTCTTGCCTCAATAGTTAGGTTACACAAGCAGTGGGGAAGGCCGCTGCTGTGTAACCTAACTACCTGTCAAAAGCCGGATGCAGCGCTGCCTGTAATTAATAAGCTGTGCTCCGTCCATGACAGGTTACACAATGGGGAGGCTTTCCCTGCCATGTAACCTGTAACAAGCCGATCTGAATGGAGAAAATGCTGTCAGCTTCGGACTTGAAGCTGACAGATTTTTCCTCCATAATACTAGGTGAGGCTCTGCCTCCCCTCACCGCACGTCCCTGTGTTTGATGCCTTGTTGGGAAGGTCCCCATATACTTCGTTTCATAGAAACACAGCAAGCAGTGAAAGCAAGATTCCCCAACGTGACGTAACGTAAATCCAGGTACACAACTTATCCTGGAGCAGGAAGATTCCTGCTCCAGTGACAACTGTAAAGTTTTCCATAACATTTTGTCCTGGTGACAGCCACCAGGACAGATAGAGAGTGAACTTGCCCATCAGTGACGCAGACAGACAAACAATACCACTGGTTCTTATGTTTGTTTTGGCTTTAGATACACTTTAATTCCTGAGATGACAAGATGATGCAGCAAAGCTACAAAGGGGTTAATGAAATCGAGCGTGATATCACCAGCCCCAGTGATTGTACACAGCTTGGAGTTGTCCTTGGCCTTCATAATCCCAAGAGCTCTCAGCTTGCAAGTCACAATGCCCTTTGACAGATCAATGCGATATTTGTATCCAGGGACCTGTCACGATGGAGAAGCTGACATGTGCAGCCTGTCATGGGGAATCCAGTCAAGGCAAGGCCCGAATCCACATGACAGGGGCCTCAGACAACCATGAAAGACGAGTGACACTCAAGAGACTGCGCAGCACCTCCGCCGTTTCAGCCACGAATGTACCCGCCATGTGCGGAGTCAGTTGAGCCATAAACATTTCACCTTGTTAGTGCAGCTCTGCACTGATGAAGGGAACCTAACCTGTGCTTCTCATTTTACCATCATGCCTGCTGGGTGTAAATATTAGAACATAGCTGCTAGACTTCTCTGCAATTCAGATAGCCCATGGAAAGTTCAATAGAAATCAACCACGCTGTCATTCTTCTATCTTTCTCGAAAGTCAGGTACCATTCTTCTCGTTGACTCTTGATTCTTCTTGTTGGCTTTTAAAATGGAATGACTTTGGGTAAGTTTTCTTTTAATTACACCGTAGGCTTACAACCGAAGTAAAAATGTGCAAACAGAGCAATAAAAGAGTCCTAACTGCCTGTTCACAATGTATACTGAGCTGCACATTTGGCAATTTTGGCATCTGCCAGGAAAGCATGTGCAGGAGTTACATCATGCCTGCCCAGCCAATCAAGATGGCCGAAGATCCCAAACCCTTAAGAAGACCGGGCACAAATGATGGAGGGAGCTTACCGACGCTGCATTACTAGATTGGAGGTTAGCATGGCCATCCCTGCAATGGGGCAGCCTGAGGTGTTCGCGTCAGGCAGCATCTCATTAGTGGGGCTGCAGAGGGGCACCCACAGCGTCTCTGGTTGCTAAGAGCTCTTAGCTCTGACTTCCCGGTCAACTCACTGTCATCATTGAGGTTAGTATAGTTTCACTTTAAGTTAATAAACCCATGTACTATATTTTTTGCTGAGTATATAACTTTTCTTTTACAAATAAATATATATAAACACATTCTGTTGCACATTGAATTTAGGCAGTCATTGGAACGGGCTGAACAGACCAGAAAAAGGACATGCAGCACTCCAGAACACAACAATGCATAGCAATGTGTTACCGCGCATTGCAACGCATGCACTGGGGTTCCGTTAAAAAAAAAAAATAGCACCATTTTAACGTGGACCTGTACTATGCTCTCCACAATCTGATAAGATTATTCGGTTTATAAATGGAAATACCTGTGTGCTATTTTCATGTTTATGTCAACCCAGTTGCTCATGTGTCCTGCCTGTTAATATGTCTTTTTCTGCAATTAATACTATTTGACTTTGGTACCAACTTTATATTGGTTTCTTTAAATTAATAAAAAAAGAGATTGACTGAAAAAAGAATGGCACCGCAACACACTGACACATGTACCATGCATAATGTGCATTCAGGTGACCAGCTCACTAATACAACGCACAGGGGGAAATGGGCCCCTAATACAGGGCAAACCTATGGCTCTGGAAACACACAACACTGACTTTTCTGAAGAGAGAGTACAGCAGGAGCCGCTTACTTTCATTACTTGGCAAATAAAATATATTAGAAAATTGAATGACTTGGATGATCCCGATTGATAAATATTCCAAAAGTGACAGGTCCTTTTTTAAACAGGAATATAAAGTATTTCTCATTGCCTTCACTGGCAAAGCAAACATCATTTTGCATGGTATTATACAATGCTTAAATATACATTTATGCAGTGGACTTTTTTCTGTCCATGAATCGGGCTCCATACCAGATGAGATAGAATACCTTGCAGCTGCCTGCCTAGTACCGTGCCAGTCAATCATGAGAGTCACCCACTGCACGGCAGGTATCATGCTATATAGACTACTGTATTGCATCCTCTATTCTGATCCATTTCAAAAGCACAAGTGCCACCTAGAGGATAGAAATCTCTCTGTTCTTACTAAAACTGCTATATGTAAAGGAAAAGTTTTTTTCTTGGGAAAAGAAGAGTCAGTTCATTGCTGAGGCAAAAGATAGGTAGAAAGGGACAGAAGAAAGTCAGCTGAGCTGGCTGTCAAATATTTGTATAGGGAGTGATAGAAAACGATGGCAGGATAAACAATAGTTGATAAAAAATAAATAGATTACATAGATGGATAAAAGATAGATAGATAGATAGATAGATAGATAGATAGATAGATAGATAGATAGATAGATAGATAGATAGTCAAGAGAAAGGCTAGATGATAAAAAAATAATAGACAGGGCTGTAACTACAGATCACGGGGCCCCATAAAAAAATTGAAGGGGGCCCCCATGACAACCTCTCTCTAAACTGTGAGTAATGAGGCCAAGATCCAAAAGACTCCTGTTGTGCATCTGATGTTATCTCTTCCACCCTCTTCCACCCCCAGGCTCCACAGCAGCCGCTATAGTTACACCACTAGGCAGATAGATAAAAAATAGATGGCAGGATAGTACATAGATGGATGCATGCATAGAGATAGATAGATAGATAGATAGATAGATAGATAGATAGATAGATAGATAGATAGATAGATAGATAGATAGATAGATTATAACTGCATGAGTGTCAAAGAAGGACAGAGGCGAGTCAGCCAACTGTCAAATATTTGTATAGGGAGAGAAAGATAGACTAGATCATAAAAAAATAATACATATAGATAAACGATATATGGATAGATAGATACAGTATATTACATTGATGAATGCATGCATAGAGATAGAAAGATAGATAGATAGATAGATAGATAGATAGATAGATAGATAGATAGATAGATAGATAGATAGATAGATAAATAGGACAGTGGTATAGTGGTTAGCGCTTCTGCCTTGCAGCACTGGGGGTCCCTGGTTCAAATCCCAAGGAGTTTGCATGTTCTCCCTGTGCTTGTGTGGGTTTCCTCCGGGTACTCTGGTTTCCTCACACACTCCAAAGACATGCTGGTAGGTAAATTGGCTCCTGTCTAATTCAGCCCTGTAAGTATGCATGGGATATAGGGACCTTAGATTGTAAGCTCAATGAGGGCAGGGACTGATGTGAATGTACGCTATGTAAAAGCGCTGTGTAAATTGTCAGCGCTATATAAATACCTGCAAGAAACAAATAGATAGAATGAATATAACTGCATGAGTGTCAGAAAGGTACAGAGGACAGTCAGTCCTTTGTATCAGAAGAGAAAGTATAAAGATGTTGTGACTTTGCTTGTAGTCTGTAATTGTGGATACCTTCTGAAAATGCAATTTTCCTGGCTGGCAATTTTTTTCACTGCTCTCTCGCTGACCCAGAACAAGGAAGCAGCAAGTGTTTTGTGGTATAGCACTAATGACTAAGCGCTAATGTGGGAAATGTGTCAAGGCGTTCTAAGCCCGCTGTACTGTGTGTTATATATTATATATTAAACTTACAGTCTTTGGATGCACTATGTGGATTTATCAAGAATCCAGCCATTTTCACTGCATGGAAAAACGTTATGACTGGACGGAGATACGTCATGACTTTTATAAATGACCAAAATGACTCATGAACCCCCGAGATAAGAAAACGTAATACAAGATTCTGTTCTACACAGCTGGTGGCGCAGCTATACTGGAAGCTGGAATTATAACGTTGAATGTCTAAAATTGTTTACCAGTAATATATCAATAGGTGACGCTTCAGCCACAGATGCCGAGCAACAAGCCGTCCGTGAGCAGGATTACCTATTAACCGCCACACAGAGCTGCAAAGCTGAACAGTTGGAAATAAATTATTCCATATGAACATAATTCAGTCCAATGCACAAGAAAAAAAAAGGATGACGTGAATTACTAAAGCTGCTTTTAACTATGAAGGGGCACCAAAGTAAGAATCGTAAGTCTTGAGTGTTTTAAAGTTCATCTCTGGGGAAATTCAAATTTCACAGGTGTACCGGTAATAAATTACCTTTTTCTAATTTGCCTTTCTTCACCAGTTGACATCCGCGGTGTTAAACCCCCTTCCCATCCAGGCCATTTTTCAGTATTCAGCGCTGCGGTACTTTGACTGACATTTATTCCGTCATGCAGCGCTGTACTGAAATGAATTTTATACCCTTTTTTAGGGACAGATAGAGCTTTCTTTTGGTGGTATTTAATCACCACTGGGGTTTTTATTTTTTTACTATATTAAGGAAAAATTACCAAAATTAAAAAAAAAACAGTTTCCCCTATATTAAATGATAAAACATTTATTATTACCCAATTTTTTGGTAAAATATAAAAGACGGGGTCACGTCGGGTAAAAAGACACCAAACATGTCAAGCCTTAAAATTGCGTGCGCGCGCGAAACCTCAAAAAACGATAATACCCAAAATTGGCCATAGGCGACGCTTTAAAAGCTGTTACCGCTCATCAGTTTAGTGTTATCAGTGATTGATGGCCCTAAAATGATTGCTCTCACTGCGACGTTCGCGGCGATATGTAACATGTGTAGCGCAATTGTAATTTTTGCGCGCTGGGGCACCGGACGCGTATTTACGTTTATAGGCGCGTAAACGTGGGGGTGGGGGAGTTAAACATTTTGGGGGGTTTTTTCCCCCTTTTTTTATATGTGACTTTTATTTTATTTTACTTTTTTATGTGTTACTTTTATTTTTTTTATTTATATTTATTTTTTTGCACTTATCGTTATTGCTATTATATAGGGGGATAACAAGCCCCCTATATAATAGCAAAGGCACACTGACAGGTCCTCTTTATGGAGACATTAGGGGTCTCTAGGACCCCTAATGTCACCTGTGGACCCCAAAAGAAGCTGATGAAGCAGAGATCTGCTTCATCAGCTTCTTCTCTCTGGCTATAGCAGCCAGATGACTGACAGGTGAATGCGGAAGTGATGTAATACACATCACTTCTGCATTCACAGCCCGGACGGAGATCAGCAAGGAGCTGATCTCCCGTCCTCTTGGCGGACGCGAACTAGCACATATAGACGATCGGCGGGCTATGGAGCCGCTGATCGCCTATATGTGAAACACCCGGTAACGAGTGTGTGCAATGGTCGGGTCTTTTCTGCCCGTGCGTGCCCGCTAGGGGGCGCGCGCGAGCAGAAAAGAAATGCCGTCTGGCGACGGCAACCCGCCAATGCAGCAGTGCCGTCTGTCCGTTTTTTTACAACGGGCGGACGCCAAGAGGTTAAGGTGCCCATACACCTGCCGATTATAATACGATAATAGCGGGAAATCCCACGATCGTACGATAATCGGCAGGTGTATGGAAGGCGTGCAACCGTTTCTACTGTACGGTCGCACGTCTTTTGTCTACCGAGCAGGCTCGAAAACCCGCCGAGAATGGTATGGTTGTCGGCGGGTTAGTGGCATTCTCGGGAGACAAATGCCGCACGGGCTGATGTGCGCAAGCGCACACTGCCCGTGCGGCATTGAAATCATCGGAAGCCCGCGCCTCAGCGGGGCGGGCTTTTCGATGATCGCAAGTACGATCTGCCTGTCCAAGATGGGCAGATCGTACAAGCTTTTAATTACTTTACAACCATTGCACAACTCAAGTCGTGCGATGGTTGTAAAGTGTATGGCCAGCTTTACTGTGATATCTTCTTCCTTTCCCTTGCAGGGTCCTATGGAGCCACCCTTGTGTGTGCTAGAAAGCTGTGTGTCTCCACAATTACACAGACACAATAAGGCAAGTCATTCCCCTCTCACTGCTCCCATTCCTCATTTCTACTTCCTACCTTCACCAAGCTAGAAGATGAACAGCTACTGGGAAAATTCTCCAATTCAGCTCACTTTCCAGTACAGCTATATTGTCCTAGATTGTTCCCTTCTCCTGCCTTCTCCAAACGCTTCACCTTTTGTGAATAGTCCTGCGAATGTTTAATACTACTTTCATTTAGCGCCATCCCCTCTCCCCCTATTGGTGTCTGACCAGTTACGGATGTCCTGGACCTTTGACTGGGTAACTTATGAAAGTTGTAATTTAATGGGCACTGTAATTGAAACATTTGGGTTTAAATTATGGTTAGCAAAGGTGTGTTAATAACAAGAGTAGCCAAACAGAATTTCAGTGGGCAAAAGAATAAATGTGCGTACTTCCACTGGGTATTTAGCCGGTTGCCCCAAGTCCCTCTTAATCCACTCTTAAGAGTATTTTTTACGTCTATATAACAATGGAGAGAAAACTGACAAGCTTCAAGGGTGAGCGAATCGATGACACGAAACTGCATATGGCATTGCAACAGCCAGTGATCTGTAGATCATTCCAGATTAACCCTGTAGTTATGTGCTGCCCGGCAGAGCAGACCCCCGGGGCGAGCTGTAAACTTTGGCCAGATACTAATTTGTACGGCAGAAGAGTTGACATGTAACTCGGCGACAAAATGGATCCGCATTCCGCTAGACCTGTCACCTGCCTGCTAGTAACATTCGGTTAATGACTCCTCTAACGAGACTCAATTATTAATAGCGCTGACATGACACTTCGTTATGAGGAGTAGGTGGAATGCCATGTCAGGTTTATTATGACGGTGTTAATAAAGTTATGAGGGTTGTCAAGAAAGTTATAAGGGATGGCGATGGTACAAAATAACAAGATGTAGTGGAACGTTACTTAGATAACATTTCTTATAGGGAACCCGCGCTCAGAGAAATACATAGGCCCCCTTTCATCACACTGCCAAAGCATTTAAAGTGCTTGCTGAAACCAACATTTTCTGTTATTGTTGGATAGAGTGGAGAGGGATTAGAACGCTGTTAAGTTTTTTTGCTGGCTGTGAGATTCACCCCCTCTATTTGTACTGGTGACCGTTATCGCTGAATGGGAAAGAAAATCCCAAATTTTGGGTTGTAATCTGAACAGGCATAAAGGGGAGGTTCTGGTGACCCTACTGACCACCAGGGATATCTCTCTCTTTTGAGGGATTTCCTCTCACTTCCTGTTGTGGCTATTGTACAGAAAGTGAAGGGAAATCTCCCCAATGAGATAGAGATGGAAAAACATACGGACAAGGGTTATAACTAGGGATGCACCAAAACCGTTTTTTCTGTAACAAGTACTGATATTTATGTTTCGGTGCTCACCGATACTGAGTACCGATAGCATGTAGCTGGCTTTCTGGCCAATCAGGAAGCCAGGAGGCGTGTCATTATTGCAGCCCGGCTTCTTAATTGCTCAGGAAGGCGGCTCCATGCTGTTTGGCTGGCTCCATGCTGTTGGCCGGCAGCCGGCTTCCTGGCCAATCAGCATGGAGCCGGCCAAACAGCATAGAACCAGCTTCCTGGCCAAACAGAAAGCTGGGCACCAAGTCATTACCCACCACCCGGATTCCTGATTGGCTGGAAAGCCAGTTCCATGTTCCCTCGCGGCTCTGTATCCGGTATCGGGGGTAAGTATCGGAACAATACTAGTATCGGTATCAGTGCATCTTTCACCCAAAACTAAAAAAAACTCTACCTTTAGGCACCTCAAAGTTTGCTTGAAGAGGTTGTAAACCCAAACTCTCTTGTGTTTAAATCTCTGTAGGAAATGTCCATACAAATAAAAGCAGCAACCACTGAATATGAAAAAAAAAATCCTCAGAAAAAGAAACTTTTTTTGTTTTCTTTTTTTTTCCAAGTCATCTGACCGCCTTGCTCTTTCTGGGCTCTGCACCGCCCGGGCAGTGGGCAGGGCATAGTCGTCGCACATCACATGACGTCAATGGTAAACCCTCTGCTAGTTTACCCTTCAGTGCATGGCAATTAGGGCAATGTAGGGAGCTGCTGTCAATCAATGCTATCATCCACGCTTTGATCTGCCCTGTTGCAGAGGGTGCTGCATGTGACGTAGGCAGCCGGGAGCCCAACAGGGCAAATCAAAGCATTTAGGCCTCGAGCAGACCTACGCGATCCGGGATCGCGCACACAGGGATCGTGTGGTCCTGCACAATGCAGGCTGCGATTGCCGCGTGGCCCCATTGATTTCAATGGGGTGACATCCGTGCGGCAATCGCAGAAAAAAGGTACATGTACTTTTTTTTTTTGCGACACACGACTCGCGGCTGTTTTATCGTGTTCAGAAGCACGGGCAGAATCGCGTGGAAAACCCCGCAATCCGCCCGGCGTGACTGGGGTACCATTACAAAATAATGGCACCCACAGCGCAATCAGAAAGCACTGTTGCTATTATCAGGGCTCAAAAGAAGTGGTTGAATGCAGCTGACCGTCATTCAACCCAAAAGACTGAGGGCATCATGTGGCATAAAAAGGTACTGCGGGGGAACAGCTTCAGATTAAAGCTGTTTTTATCTTTCATTGATCTATTGTATTTTTGTGACTAGTGTTCTGCATTTTCTGAAAAGAGGAACAGTGGAAACGGTGTCTGAACGTAAAGGAAGCACAACTACACATTCTCCATCCCAACATTAGCGGTTCTCTTATTTTTTTTACTTACTGTCCAAAAGTTGCGCTTTGCCAGCTTGAAGAAACTGTCTCAGAAGAAACCCAGATCCATAATCTAAAGACGATGACAAATTAGTGCTAAATCTCGGAACTAATTAGGTAAGCTTAGCCTATGGATTTTGCCGCGTTTTGAAAAACACTCGGGGAAAGTGACACGGTTCAGCTTTGTGCCACAATCCTTTAATGTACGACGTGCTTCGCACTCCAATAATCTCCTTACTAAGAACTAGTCATCTGTATAAACCGGGGACCTGCTTAATGGGACATTGTCTCCTAGGCGTTGGCATGGATTTGTTATTTTTCATTTAGCGACGTTTATTATCTGCTTGTTGCCTAATGTATGATAATCTGTGAGCAGGTTTATTAAACAATTATCAGTAATTAAACCTGGACTCCCAAAAAATAAAATAATAATATATATGCAACCCAGCACAGTTAAAGCCCCACTCTGGGCTATTTTTTGGTTTGCCGTCCTGCAGGTAAAAAAAATAATAAAAAAATAATGAAGCCGACTGGGCTGCAAAACTCATTTTCAATCTAGAGGTGTTTCCTGCAGTACTTCTCCTTCACCACAAGTTGTCCTCATTCTTCCGGGACGAATGGCTCCCACAGTCACTTCACCCAAAAGACTGGGGAAAGGCTGTAAGTGCAGGACGTCATAGCCCTGTCCCCTGAGCAAGTTCTCTTTCAGGTCCATCCCTCTGCTGATTGACAGCCGGCAGGTGCAATAGCCAGCCTGCTATTGGCCAATTGCCATTTGAAATAGCCAATAGCAGGCTGGCTATTGTGTAGCGGAGGGGGTTGCAAATTCACAGCGGCGTTGGTTGACAGCTGGTCTCTCCTCCCCGCTGGGTGACGGCTGCAGCAGTCTGTGTTCTCTCCGATCCCTGCTGCCTCTGCTGATACAGGCAGGGAAGAGCAGTGGCGATCAAAGGGGACACAAACCGCAGCATGCAGCGGACTCCCAGTGGGGAGGAGAGAGCTGCAGAATGGAAGTGTTAGGAGGAGGTTTGGGTGAGCTCTCTTTATCGCTGGGCACCGGCTGCAATGGTCTTTTTCCCTCTGATTGGGAACACAGAGTTGATGAAACACTGGCTCCAAGCACCGAAGAGAGAACTAGAGGATCCAACCAGCTAATCGATAATAAGACTGACAACAATTTTCATTATCGATTAGTTGGTTGCAGCCCTAGATTCTGCCACAAAGATCGAATTGTTTAAGCAAAGTCAGCTGATGCATTGTCATCAAGCCCCTAGTCTTTGTCAGGCAAGTGAATAATGCAGGGGTGGGCAAATTAATATGGAATACAGCAGGATTTTTTTTAGGACCAGCTCCACTGACAAGAACTAGGCGCATTGTTTGACCTGGCTCCTGGGATTTGTCTGCTTTGGCAATCGGGAAACCATTACGAGCTTTGGTATCCTTGGCCTCCATGCGACTGCCACAAGTAAACTGGATAGAAGACCTTTACTTCGGCATCCACATCAATCACCTTTAATTCTGGAGTTCCATTTGGTTTGAATGGAATATCTTTGTTATTGATACAGAGCCAAAGCAAGATCATCATATCAGTATACTGTACTTGTTTGTGGCAGGTGAAAAAGGCTCTTTTGCCACTTGATCACTGAGCCCTCCTCAGCATATGTGGGTGACAATGCTGCTCCTACATAGGTATAGTGAGTAAGTGTTGTCACCCTAGGACAGCAAGTGTTACCGGCAGGATCACCAAATGAAAATAAAGGAGAAGAAAACTAATACAGCTACCACATCTAAGGACTGGTAAGCTGCATCATGATACATTTTTGCTCTTGGGTTTAAATGCAATTTAAGAGGACCTGTCATCCCCTCACATCAGCAACTCATTGACTGATTTTGCTTGACAAATTTGCAAAAAATAAAAATTTTCAATGACTGTATGTGGATGAAATGATGACTTTTTTTATTTTTTTTTAGTTTTTGTCTTCTTCTTTTCTTCCTTGGGTTTTTATTGCACAGCTGGATTGATCCGAAAAGAAATAACTCTTCTCCAGAACCAAAAAAAAAAAAATGGAAAGTTTCTTTCTTACGCAGATCGAAACTTCCTATAGAAGATAATTAGCTAGCAAAGCTTTTCTTAAGTCCCCGCTGAGGGAGCTGCAACATAATCAGCGTTGTGGCTTCAACGAAGGGTGTGCGCGGAAGAATTAATCAGGGAGAAGTATAAAAAACCCACCTCTGCTCTGCGACGCCACCAACGAAAATACAAAACCCTGAAAAAACTAGCATTTTATTTTATTAGTCTCCGTATCTAGGCTACCGGGGCATTCAGAGGAGGAAAAACACCTCTTTTTTTTCCCCTGCTAGTTATATATATAGTTACATAGTATTTGAGGTTGAATAAAGACATTAGTCCATCAAGTCCAACCTATTAGGATCTCATTCTAGGAGTACCCGTACCCCTGTATATTACGGTCCCTTAAGAAATCGTCCAAAAGTTTCTTGAACAATTC
>NW_017307379.1:299854-307877 GCF_000935625.1 Nanorana parkeri
ATAGCCGATATAACGGGGATTAATCTCGGGAGAGTGTATGGAGTTGTCATAAATAGCAAATTTACCTCCTAACAAGGGAAAGCATCTTCATGAATAAATTATTGATTGCCTGATGAGGGATCAGGATGATGGATTAGAGTAGCGTATAGATTTAACCCTTGTATAGCTCGTCGGTGTCTTTCCCGAGATGTGCAGAGCGATGGAGGAAACATTCTTTGAATCCTTGAAAGTCCAAAAAAATGTGTAAAATAGGATGTTTGGAAGGGAAACAAGGCACATCGGAGGGTTTGCAACAAGCTAAAAAAAATGTTCAGGTTTAGAAGATTGGCAGTCACAGCAGTCCTGTAATGTAACTGCCAAGCTTCGGAACTTGAACATAGTTTTTGATTGAAAACCATTTGATCTACAGTAATACCTTGGTTTACGAGCATAATTCGTTCCGGAAGCATGCTTGTAATCCAAAGCGCTTGTATATCAAAGCGAATTTCCCCATAGGAAATAATGAAAATTCAGATGATTCGTTCCACAACCCAAAAATATTCATATAAAATGATTACAATACTGTACTGTAATATAATACTGTATAAAATATAAAGAAAAATAAACCAATTACAGGTACCTTCGTGGCTGGTGGCTGGTGTGAGAGGGACAAGAGAGAGGAGGATTATTGTGTAGGACGACTTTCACTGTCACTAACGGAATCACTGCTATCTCTTGACTCAATGGAATCTTTTTCATTTTGTGAAACCTTAACAAGGAATCTATCCAATGTGACATTGTGTTGTCGTTGAACAGATTCATCGCTCGCACTGCTACAGCCTTATTCGGGTGGCGCTTTTCTACAAAATTTTGCTCTTATTGCAAGACATTTGCTTGTATATCAAGGCAACATTTTTCAGAAATGTTTGCTTGTCTTGCAAAACGCTCTCAAACCAAGTTACTTGTAAACCAAGGTATTACTGTACTTGGTCAGCGCCACTCATGCAGTGTTCATTTCCTCGATGAAAAATATTCGTCAGCTGCATGTTTTCAGTGACGAAAACTAAATGAAAAGTAAATAAAAACTAAGATAAAATAAAATTCAAGCCTCCATTTTTTTTGCATATATCTACTGCTAGCGAGCAGTAGATATATGCAAAAAGTGTAAAAAAAAACAAAACAACCCTCTTTAAAAGAGGTCAATACTTACCTGTGTCTTCCCTCGCGCTCCTGTCCGAAAATGTGAAAATTCTCGGGCGGCCGCAAAGCATCTTGGGGCGGGCGCATGTGCAGTTTACATTTTCGGCCGGGAGACGAGGAGAGACGCAAGGTAAATCTATGGACGCGCGCAGGGGATGCAGAATATGAGATTGAGCACTCTGTGTCCTCAATCTCTTTTTCTATTTTAAAAGGGAAATATCAGGGTTCTGTTTAGACCCCTGATATTTCCCTAGTGCCCCCTAGCGCCATGCAGCGCTATTCCAGAATTCCCTGACCGACTGCCAAGCAACAGGAAATGTAAATTAAGGAAATGCCCGGTCCAGAATCAGCAAGAAAAGATAATAACCATTTCCCATTTTCTTTTACTGTCTGCGCCCCTACTGGTGAGATTTTTCCCACTTCCTCTCTTGGTGGTCACACAGGAAGAGGGTACAAATCTCTGCAACTGCTACAAAGCAGCAACAAGAAAAAAAAAGCCTGACAGTGGTTCTAACCTTTGCTCACACTGTCAAAGACAAAAGCTTTGTCTGAAGTTGTGCTTTATGGACAACTGATTGTAAGAAGATTTGGGGAATTAGCAGAGCTCCCAAAGGACACTCAATGAGGGGAATGTATCAAGACTGGAGCAGACAAAATCTGGAGCAGTTGCCTATGGCAGCCAATCAGCTTCTCTCTTTCATTTTCAAAGCTTAAAGGAGAATCATGAAACGAGTGATTTTCACTCAGCCTCATAATCTGAGCCGACCTGTGACAATGAAACTGTCACAGGTCGGCTCAGTAGATCGGTAAGTGAGCGAACACATATCGTTGCTCGCTCACTTCTCTATCTATCCCTGCAGAGAGCCGTGACTGTCACTCACGGCTCCTTGCAGGGATTCCCTCCATCTCCTGTCCGATCCTCCAGCGCTGATTGGCGAAATAGACGGGGTAGGGCACAGCTGGCTCTGCCTCTGGTTAGGCAGAGCCAGCTGTCAATCACGTAGCTGGGTGGATCCAGACAGTATTGTCTGGATCCGTTCCGGCTGCGGCGTCTAAGTATACCGTGAGCTGTAGCTCGCGGTATACTGAGCTTTGGGTCACGGGAGAACACTAGTTTGTGTTCTCCCGTGACCCTTAGGAGAACTATGGGGAAAACACTTACGTGATTGGTTCCTCACATGCTTACAAAAGGGAGGAGGAGATAGATTCATTCAGCTGCATGTGAGTTGTAAACACACCTGAATAGCAGGAGATCAAATTATACAGACTATTGCCATCATAGCAGTAAATTCAGCTGTGCAGAGCTACAATGGCAGCCATCTGCCTGATGTAAGTGGTCAATATGAAATAAATACAGGGATCTCAAGTCTCCCTGATGTTCAGGGAGTCTCCCTCTTTTGGACAGCAGCTCCCTGATGTCCGCGAGAGAGGCATTTTCTCCCTGAAAGGTTTACTCTGAGTAAACCTTTCCGGTAAGATATCAGTGGGTAAAGTTTCAGAGTGAGGCTTGCCTCCTGGAGGAAGGTCATGTGATCTCTAGAGTAGCCTCAGAACGAGGCTTGGCTCTCAGAAGGAAGAAGCTACTTGCTGCACAGAGAGGGCGGACATAGACTACTATTGAGAGCAGGTACAGGCACTGCTGCAGGGTTGAGAGAGTGCTGTTAACCCTTTGTGGATAATATAGAATTAATTATATGTCCTGGTTGTCTAGTTATAGAGAACATTTATTTCATTTGCTGCCCATAGCAACTAGTCAACTGTGTATCAGGGACTTTACTCCTCAGCGTTTTATTAAAAAGGTCTTAGGCTGCCTAATAAATTGTGACCTTTACACTGCCAGATACTTGAACATCAATTCACAAATCTGATGTATATATAAATAAATATATTGTATTATTGGTATATGGATTTTATTTTACTCTGTGTGTATCTATGTATGTATGTGTGTGTGTGTGTGTGTGTGTCTGTGTGTGTGTGTGTGTATATCTATATATATCATTATTATTTCTTTTATATTCTGACGACGGCCGCTGTAAAAAAAAAAAAAAAAAAACAAAAAGGGCACCTCCCTGAAATGAGACGGGAACCTCCCTGAAATAAGGTTTTGCAGGTTGGGATGTCTGTAAATAGATGCAAAATTCTACATTTACCGACCTGATAAAAAATATTTTGGTTTTATTCCCAAACATAATAAAGAAAACATATTTTGAAAGTAATGCCGTAGACTCCCTAAAGTCTTTATTGCTGGAGGAGTTAAGTCGCTCTAAACATGTTGCCATGGAAACAAATACATGCTTCCTTTTTCTGGTTACTGAAAGATTAATGAGAAGCGGCCCCGACATCAGCTGTGGTTGAGCAGCGGAAAGACTTCCAAATCTCACTGAATGAGGCCTAAAACACCATTGAAATGTTAAAGAGGACCTGTCACCAAACACTGTGGAGGCCGACGTCGGTCTGTCCAGCCAATGTTGAGCTGGTTGGCTGTAAACCAGATGACGGGGGTGTATTTTTAGCGCCAACACGGGCCGTATAATTGTGTTCGCTATGGCGTTTTAATCTAAGAATCAATAAATAAAATCACCTGCGCTGAGTGATCATTTTGATCTACTAATGATCGTTATCAATAACAAGGGCCAGAAAATCCAATCGATTTCCCACTGATTTAGTTGTTTGTTTTTTTCTATGGTGCATTAAGTGATCTATTTCTGAGTGAAGATCGATCCATAACCAATCGTTTATCAATATGTGTATTGCCAGAATTAGTGGAAAGTCTTTATTTATTTAAAGCTTAATTACAGACAATTTTTTTAGGCGAAGGGTCAGGAAAAGTTGAAGTAGAACTGAAGCCAAAACTTTTTATTTCGTATTGGGTAGAGTGAGGGCCCATTCACACCACATCCAGATCATCTCCAGACCAGATTGTTTCCGGACCCAATATGCATCTTAATGTATCCCTATGCTATTTCTGGCCTCTGTTCACAGCAGCGCAGTCCGTTCCAGACCTGATCAGAAAAATACTGCATGTCTCATTTTGTCTGGTCTGGAATGCACTGGAACGCATCACAAACGCACTGGAATGCTCCTGTAAGACATTTTAAGCTGTAAAAAAATTCCAAACACAGCAAAATTGCGGTGAAAACGCAATGCACCGCGTTCCAGATGTGGTCTGGAAAATGGTGTGAACCTGCGCCAAGGGAGGGTTTTAACCCCTGTAAGCTTTTTTTTGCCATCAGTGTCCAATTGGGGAAATTTCCCTTCACTTCCTGTCTGATAGCCACAACAGGTAGTGGGAGGAAATCCCTCCAAACAGAGGGAAATCCCTGGTGGTCACCAGAACTAGTGTCCCCATTGGAAGATTTCTTGAGGGGAATTTATCAAAACTGGAGCAGACAAAATCTGGAGCAGCTGTGCATGGCGACCAATCAGCTTCTCTCTTCAGTTTGTTCATTTAAGATTTGAAAATGAAAGAGAGAAGCTTATTGGTTGCCATGCACAGCTGCTCCAGATTTTGTCTGCTCCAGTTTTGATAAATTCCCCTCCTTGTCTATTCCTTTTCTAGTGACAACCCAAAATTTTAGAATCAGTCCCCAGGACAAATAGAGAGGATGAATCTCCCTAACGGGGACACAGACAGCAATACAAACCTGACAGCAGTTATAATCCCTCTCCACTCTATCCAACAATATAAAAAAATAAGTTTTGGCTGCAGTTACACTTTTACATTTCTGTCAGGTTATTATATTTCTATCTGTAACCACATAGGGGAGATTTTCCCCTCACTTTCTGTCCATGTGACACCAGTACAAGAAATGGGAGCAGTGGTCACCAGGACAGGAAGTGGAGGTAAATCTCCAACAGCAGCACATACAGAAATAAATATTTTTTGGTAGAGTATAGGACGGCTAGCACCCTTGTCAGCGTTTTATTACTGTTTGCTCCCCTGTTGCAGAATTTCCCTGAATTCCTGTCTGGTAAAACGGGTGTCCCCAGAAGAGGAAGTGATGGAAAATCTATGTAACGGAGCCCCACATGGCAGTGAAACCTGACAGGGGTACTCAACCTTCCCCAGCCCATCCCAAAAAACTGTCTGGATATACTTTAAGCTGGGAAACTGGCTCTTTGACCCACTGTGCTACCAGACTACGGGCCTATTATATTAATGGGTGAATCCACATAGCGGTTTAATTACACAATTAAAGGTTTGATTAAAATAAAGCTGTTTGGTAAAGCATAACCCCAACCAAAAAAATGAATCGCCTTTGAAAGATATAATAGAAAAACAGATTTTGCTGCAATACGCACCATCAAGCTACAACTGTCTGCTGCAGTACTTCTTTTCCACCACAAGATGTCCTCGGTCTTCCGAGTTGTCAGCCAGAATCTTTTACTGCACTTCTGAGCCCAGGCTGTCATGATCCCGCCCACAGCCTGTGAATGGACAGTGAAAGAAGAAGCCGCACAGAGATGAGCTAATCTATCTGCTTTTTCTTTCTATCAACATGTTTCTTGCCAACACATGAACAGATTGGCTTCTTGCTCTCCCCATTAGCTCTGCTGTTTAGGGACTGCAAGAGGCTGATACAAAGTCACATTCAGGTACTTTTACTGCTTGTATAAAAAATACATTTAATGATGTATTGATGAATACAGAGACGCGGTAAAGCAGACCTCTGACTAAAAATCACAGCAGCATGCAGCTCTGCATACTGATATGAAATCATCTTACATTCATTAAACAAACATATTTTTAATTTACTTACAATCACTGTTTTTCCACTTCCTGGTCATCTTGGGCATTAGTGTTGTAATGTGCCCAAGTGATCAATTCCTGGGAAGGTTACATCAACAGAGCATTTCTGGGAAATCTCACCTATAATCTCACGAGATCTCAGGTAAAGGCATTTTCCTCCCCAGAGATGATCTACATGGTCACATGTCCTAGTCACATGTGCCAGAGTTCCAGGAAGTAAAGGGAGATATATTAATCTGCCCTTAGTAAAAATGGTCACTGTGAGAAGAATGTGGAGGAAAGAAAAATAAGGAATGCAAAGAATGCAAAGCCGACAATTATCTAGAAGTATGTGTTTGTAGATTGTCATTACTAAACATTTCTAAAGGTGCCTTTGTCTACATTTTGTAGATATGTAAAGGGTAAAGGTCGGCTTTAGTTAGTGTCTTTTATATCTGCCTGGAGATCAGATTCAAATTACACAGCAATTAGCAGAAGGTGACAACTCTTAAGTCCGTGACACACTGCATGCGAAGCCGTGCGGAGCAAAGCTACACTGCGAGGCACGGACACTCACATGTAGTGTGTGAGAGCTTGAGTAACTGAGCGCAGCCAGATGAAAGACTTCATCTTCAGCCAATCAGCTCACTCGTAACAACTTAATGGACTTTGCATCCTCTCGCGCAAGCCTATGCGAGCTTTCGCAAGCTGACACGCTGGAGCAAAAATTGCAAGACACGCTGCACACAGAGGTTTGCGCACCGCCGCTTCCCTTTGCTCTACGCTGCTTCACCTGCAGTGTGTCACGGACTTTAGCCCTGATCTGCTTCCCCGGCAGCTGGATCCACCACCACAGCCATGTCAGCACCATTACACTTACGAAGGCAAACCTATACATTCTCCCACAATGCAATGCTCTGTGCCACCATGGCCAATCAGCAAGCCCAAGCATAGCTACCCAATCTATTCCCACTGCTGGATCGCTTTCAGAGGCAGCTGCTCTGCACTGCAGGATAGGTACACTTCAAAGAAAGAAATGCCGGCTGCCAAATTATTTCCACCACAACCATTCTGCTACTTATAAAATTATGATTTCCACAGAGATGTCTTCCACCAGACACAAACACAGCGTCCGCGCTTCATAACTCACGTCTTTAACTCCTTTGTATGGACAGACCGCCCTGTGAAGACGTGGGTTCATCCAATTTGTGGGCAAAATAAAAGTTGCACTGTCTGTTATATATATTTAAAACAAAGCGTCCTTAGCCGTAATATTACAATTTACAGTAACCGGTTTCAATCTGAGACCTCATGGAAAACGGTCATGAAAAATGTGACTTTCCAAATACAGCAATTTAACAAATGCGTCCATACAAACATAGTCATCTCTATGACTAAGCCCGTGATTGGGTGAAAAGTGTCAGTGGGGCGCACCTTGGGAAGGTCCATACAAACATAGTCATCTCTTTGGCTAAACCCGTGATTGGGTGAAACATGTCACAGGGGGTGGACCTTGGGAGGGTACGAGTTCCAATAAACTATCCCAGCAGAATGTGATGTGCAGCCAGCTTATCTTTTGTTTGTATGGGCTCATATTGGAGCGAGGATGTGCTCCCAGCAGCAAGCACCCAGCTAATTCCTTCCAAGAGGCTCCGTTCACACATAGCCGTTTGAACTTAGCACGGTTTTCCGCACGTTTGCAGCTACTACTAAACCCGGACGAGCGGAAGTCACCCAGAATTTCGCACTTGTACTTTTTTGCATGATGTGCGTTTCCGTGTGGTGTGGACGACGCGCAGGTGTGAACAAGCTACATTAGAATGTATCGGTTTTTGTGTTTTGCGCTTTGCTACTCGTGTTGATGTGTGAAAGGAGCATTAGTCGTTGAGACGTGATGCTTCTTTTGCATATTCTCCTTGCAATTAAAAAAAAAGCGCGCCAAACCAACTAATGAACCTAGTGCAAAGGATCCAAAAAAAAATAATATGAAAACTTTAACATTTTTGCCTTATGACAATCTAGCTCGCCCTTTTTTGGCACAGAAGCTTTGGCGCATTAGCGATAAAATTTCCACCCGCTAATGGCAGTATTTTACCAGCCTGGCCAGTCATTATT
>NW_017307379.1:307929-320353 GCF_000935625.1 Nanorana parkeri
ATATTCTATGTTTATTATAATAGTATAATGTTTTTTTCTTTGCCCTGGTTGGCAAAGAATCAGCTTACTTTTAATCCTAATTACATACATAAATAAATACATAAATAAAGATGTGAAAAGCCTAATGAGCTGAACTGATGATGTACCGTATCTGTGAATCTTGAGTGAATCCTCAGTTCATACATTTTTTTGGCAGTAGCTACAAAACAAATCTCCAGCCGCACAGTACTGAACACGTGGAACTCTGCAGCAGCTGGAGTGGGCGTGTTTTCCTTATCATCCAATCCACAGCTGCGCTTCAAAGAGAGGCTTGGAACGCACTTCTTTGTGTGGAGGTTACCATGGGGACGGGTACACACAGACTCCCTTGAGCTGGCACTGGGCCATGCAGGTGAAGGAGAGGGGGCGGGGCCCTGGGATCTCCTGTGACTGATGAGTGAGTGTTGCGGAGAGGATGCACAGCTCTCCGGAGGGGACAAGGTGAGGATGGGGGGACTCTGCGAGGGGGACTCAGACATTGGGGGTAAAGGGAGCTGCATTTTAAAGGTAACATTGCTGCCTCCATTCCCTGACTTCTAGGAACAACTTCTGCCTTTAAATCATGTCCCTGGAAATTGTATAGTGTGATATCCCCAGTGCTTTGTACTTGTTATTGTCTTCTGTGATACTTTGTGACACTTTTTTTCATATTTTTTTCATTATCTTTATTGAAAAGACACTTGCGGACATTGCACTATATAATCTGTACCGGGGGGGGGTCTATGATGGTCCATTAGGGCCCATTCACACCACATCCAGATCACCTCCAGACCAGACCACAGTATTTCTGGACCCAAAATGCGTCCCAATGTATTCCTATGCTATTTCTGGCCTCTGTTCATACCAGCGCAGTCCGTTCTGGAACAGACCAGAATAATACTACTTGTCCTATTTTGTCTGGTCTGGAATGCACTGGAACGCATCAAAATGCATCAAAAACGCATGGAACGCACCTGTAAGATCATTTTAAGTTAAAAAAAATATATATATGTATTTTTTTTTTTAATTCAAATTGCAGCAAAAATGCAATGCACTATGTTCCAGATCTGGTTCTGGAAAATGGTGTGAACCCAGCCTAAAGCCGGGGAATAGACTCAAACATTACATGTGCGCCAGAAAAGCATTGCAGGAGATTGTATGTATAGTCAGAGGGGTTTTCTTGGGGAGGGGGGTTTAGAGTAGCAGATGGTTACAGTTGCACTCCAGGCAGATATAAAAGACAAGAAGATCAATGCCGCTTTTTATTTCATATTCATGTGTAATTCATATACATCATAACATGTATTTTTGCGAGCACAAACAAGGTAAGTACCTAAATATGACCTGGTATCAGCCTTTTGCAGCTCCTGCACAGCACAGCTCAGACTTGGAGAGGGAGAAGCAGGTGTGCTGCGCTGACAGGAGAATGCTGATAAGAGGAGAGAGCAGAGTGACAGAGAAATGAGATGCTGCTGCTTCCACTTTCACTGCCCAGTCACAGGCTGGGGGAGGGACAAGATCTGTAATGGCCTATTCACACTTTGGCATTCTTGTGCTTGGGTGGGAAGGTAAGTTAAAGGGAAACTGCGACAAAGAAAGATCAAGTCCCCTTCCCCCTCAGAAAGTGCAGTGCTGTGTGGTGGGTTGGTGTAAATCTCAGGACAATGCACCCCAGCTCGTTATGTGCCCACTGATGTGAACAAGCCCTTAGGTGATGAGGACGGATTTAAGAGGAACTTCACCCTCCCAGTGAGGTGACACTCGACAGTGATACAATTACATGCGGTTAGGAAGAAATCACGATCCCTGGACACCTCAATCTTGGCAATCTCCGGGGTTATTGTCTTACCCTGGAGCATGATGCGGCGTGTTTGCAGACACGCCACTGGTTTCTGCCAGGTATCCAGGTATGACATCTCCAGTGCTTCCAGACTCTCTCCCCCTCCTCTGCAGAGGTCTAAGGTCCTGTAAATCATCACATTCTATACACAGTGTATAGACCTAAGGATGCTGAGAAACATTCCATTGCTACAGCGTAGGAGGAGCATATGGATGTACGGGTGTACAGGTTTTCCAGGTAGAGATGTACAAGTACGGATCTGCAGGTACGGATGTAATGTATGGATGTACAGGTACGGATCTGCCGGTATGGATGTAAGGTATGGATATAAAGGTACGGATGTACAGGTATGGATATACAGGTATGGATATACAGGTATGGATGTACAGGTACGGATGTGCAGGTATAGATGTAGGGTATGGAAGTAAGGTACGGATGTGCAGGTATGGATGTAGGGTATGGAAGTAAGGTACGGATGTGCAGGTATGGATATACAGCTATGGATGTACAGGTATGGATGTAAGGTACGAATGTACAGGTATGGATGTACAGGTTGGGGTGTACAGGCATAAATGAACAGGTACGGGTGTACAGGTAGGGATGCACAGGTATGGGTGTACGGGTATTGGTGTACAGGTATAGATGTACAGGTATGGATGTATGGGTGTACAGGTAGGGATGTATAGGTATGGGTGTATGAATGTACAGGTATGGGTGTACAGGTAGGGTGTACATGTATGGTTGTACGGGTGTACAGGTAGGGTGTACATGTAGGGATGTGCATGTATGAATGTACAGGTAGGGATGTATAGATATGGGTGTGCAGGTACGGGTGTACATGTATGGTTGTACGGGTGTACAGGTAGGGATGTACATGTATGAATGTACAGGTAGGGAATGTATAGATATGGGTGTACAGGTACGGGTGTACATGCTTGAAGCGGTATTTACCATGATACAGCTGCAGCCGTCATTGATTTATACAGGCAGCCTGTAGCCTCCGGGACCAAGGAATCCGGCCATTGTTTACAGTGCATGGCCGTCTGTGCCCATGTGGATAAACTGTATGAGGGATCCATGTACTGTGACTACCTCCCTCCTACAATTCGATCACCATATAATGTACTGTACAGGATTACTCATTACACAACCCGGCCTGCCACGAGGAATCTGAAATGTCCCCAGTGAATGGAAGGGAGAGGCTGTGGTTACACTGTAATTGTGTACATAGTAGAAGGGATTTTGGCATTCAGTATTATGCCAGTATTAGTAAAGTGTACAGAGATTTCCACTTACATGGCTGCTGGGTGTGTTCGTTCACCCAAAGTCTGTTTTTGGCAGCGATGAGCCAATTAAATTCATCAATCAATCCTAAAAAGTTTAAAGAGAACTAAAGCCAAACCTTTTTTTGTTGTTGCTTTAGTCCTCTTTTTGTCCCCCATTGACTCAAAGTCAGCATCTAGCAAGCTACTGCCCACTATTTGCTGACAGTGCAGAGCCGCGCTGCAGCCATTATTGTCAGGATCCACCCTGCTGCTTGATTGACAGCTGGCTCTGCCTCTCTAGAGTCAGCGTCAGCTATGCCCGCCCCCTCCCCTGTCTGGCCCTCCAATGAGCGTTGGAGGAACAGAGAGGGGGGGGGGGAAATCCCTGCAGGGGACAATGACTGACAGTCACCACTCTGCAGGGAGAAGATCGTGAGCTGAGTAATCAGCGGTTTCTGATCGCTCAGCTCTCGATCTGTATCGATGTTTATATATATCGATCAAAGTATTAGGAAGAGTACACTTTACTCTCCCAATACTTGCCCTTTAAATTTACCGTTCGCTGCTCATGGTATCCAGTCCACCTAAAATGAGTGTCATGGCCGAGTCTCCTGTGGGCCTCTTACATCTCCTGGAGATTTTAGTGACCAGATTTCTCCACCATAACATAGGGCTCTGTTCTTCCATCCCTGGAGTCTAACTCCAATCCCACGAGACATCAGAAACTGATTTAAAGTGAACTGGTAATAACTAGAGATGAGGCAGGTCTTGGTAGGAACCCAGTTTTCATGAGTTTGCCCAAGCCCGCTGAAAACTGTGACCGCCACTCCCCCCCTCCTGGCTAAATCAGTGGCAGTAGTTGCAGAAGGACATTCTATGCCCCTTGGTGACATAAAGCTGTGGGGGGTAGGTGGGGATGGGAGAAGGGGGGGTGTCAGTCACTGTTTTTAGCTTGCTTGAGTGAACCCAGGGTGTCATCACTATGAATGCCTTCTGAGGAAGCAATCTAAAGTAGGGTATACATATATCAAATTTCGCCTGGGGTCTGATGAAACGGACAAAATTCGCACACTGGTGCCTCTGTCGGCACTCTTCCAGCCAGCATCCCTCAATCAGCTGATTGACGGAACAGTTGCTTCAATAATTCTTGGCCAATTAGCTACAGGCTCCTTTTCGGGTTATCCCGCCTCATTTCCAGACTAGAGGACATTCATCATCATCTAGCACTTTCCTCTGCAGCCTGGCTGTCCCTTCCCTGCCCCTTTCAAGAACCAGGAAAAGCATAACATAAGCAGATTAGACTTCAGTTTTATACCTGCGGGCAGAATTAATTTGTGTGTTAGTAGAATTGTAAGTCAAAGAACACACGATACACTTTTAAACAATCAGACGTTGCCCTGTTGCTGATTTAGCACCAACACGTTGCATTTTCCATGACCGTCAGACCATCTTTGTGTACAGCCTGTAATAAGCATGTAGCCAGTAATTATTGTAATTGCTTAGTTACTGCTATTTACCTGACAGCAGAGCAGCAGGAAATGCATCTCATCATCTGTGCTGGAAATCCCCTCTGTTTCCGTGAAAAATGTCCTTCTGCCAATAGGGCTCGGCAGTGTTGTATCGGTAAGATGAACTATATGGCCACAAGTATGCAGACACCCTCCAGATGAATGACTTCAGATGTTCCCAATGAAGGGTGTTGTTAATGCTACCAAATTACAAAGAAAGATATTATTAGACAATTGTGAACTTCCAACCTTGAGGAAGACCCTTTTCAGTTCCAGCATGATGGTGCCCTTGAGGACAATGCCAGTTCCATAAAGTTGTGATGAGTTTGGTGTGGAGGAATTCAAAAGAGAACTATGGGGTAAACTTTTTATCCCATAGTTCTCTTAAGAGTCATGGGAGGACATATACTAACCTCCTCCCGTGCCCCAAAGCTCAGTATATAGCGAGCTATTGCCCGCGTTATACTGAGAGCACCGCACCCGGGACGGATCCCGACAATACTGTCGAGATCCACCCAACTGGCTGTTGACAATGGGCTCTGCCTATCTAGAGGCAGAGCCAGCTGTGCCCGCTCCCTCTCTCGTCCATTCTGCCAGTCAGCACTGACAGCGCTCTCTGCAGGGAGATGTTCAGAAATGTACGGTATGCGTACACTCACTTCCCGATCAATAGAGCCGACGTGTGACAGTTTAATTGTCACACGTCGACTCTAACTATGAGGATGGGTGTAAATCACTCACCTCATAGTTCTCCTTTAAGTGGTCTCCACTGAGCCCAACCTTAACACTTTACAACACTATTGGGATGACTCATAACATCTTCGAGCCAGATCTTATCATCTAACATCATTACCTGACCGCAAAAATGGGTGCAGATTTCTACAGACACACTTCAGAATCTTGTGAAGAGTAGAGGATGTTATAGTTGGAAGGGAGCAACTCCATGTTAATGGCCATGATTTTGGAATGGCATGCCCATCAACCTCATATAGAAGTGATGGTCAGGTGTCACAAACATTTGGCCATATAGAGTATGTCTGTCCCCATATACAAATATAATTACAAACTGTATATAGAAACAAGGTTGTTTTGAGCGGTGGTTTTCAACTGGTGGGTCACGACCCAAAAGTGGGTTGCCACGTGCCTTCCACTGCGCTAGTGCCTTCCACGGCTCCTCATCCTCCCAATAGTGCAGCACTGTCAGTCCTTGCGCTGTGCAGCCATACAAAATATGCTGCCCAGCGCCGAGTGTCATCTTTAGGTGAAGTGGACTGGGGGTATGGCCGTCAGGGAGCTCCATCCATACATGCATTGCTTACAGTTCCCTCACATTGCCTGTACAGGTACCTGGACCTTGATAAATCTGTCACACATGGCTGCAACTTGCTGGAAAATCTCCCTCTGAATGTGTCATTTCCTCTGCTCTTTATAGGAGGAGAATGATATCAGCTGATTTGCATATTAGTAGTCCCTTTCAGAAACAACTGAGACTGAATAGTTAGCAGGTCATACTCTCATACTAAAACAGCTCTGCCTTAAAGAGGAACTGGAATCTGGACGCTGTACCCAAAAAAAAGGCATGCCTTGTTCTGGACTGTCTCTGTGTCAAGATGGCCATGGTGATAAAGGCAGGGCTGTGCCTCCTCGTCAGAGCCTCCAGCAAGCAGAACAGTGAGCAGCAAAATAGTGACATCACCAAATCTCCAAGACTAGCAGTCAGAGGCAGCAGTGCCTTAGATCGCACACTGCAGATCTACAGCTATGAGGCTGTAGACAAAGGAGTGCCTAGACACCCTCACATACCAGGAAATGCACTGCTAGTTTTCAGGAGAATTCCAAGATAAAAGGTAAAAAATATTTAAGGGTCCTGGTTATGCTCAATTAACATTTCTAGAAGTTCCCTTTATCATAGCAAATCTTACCAAGTTCAGTTCCACTTAAATAAAACTATTGGTAGTTTCATAAAAGTTGCATTTCAATATTGAAAGGCCAAGGAAGACACCCAATGATGGTCTTTGCTGATACAGACACCTCTGTTCTCTACATTTTTATATGTCCACTCTGATATCTGTTTTTTTCTTGCTATTTGTTATTTGAAAATGGCACGGCCTCTATAATTGTGATTTTCTTTATGGCGTTCAGGATAGTGATGCAATATTTTCTCGCTTTGTATAGAGAACATTCGGTTGTGTTCTAAGCTCCATCTGACGTATCATGTGTGATGAGGTAGAAAACCAAGACGTTCCTTCAGAACATAGCAGCAGCGGGAGCCAGTCAGAATCGGTATGTATTCTTTTATTCATACTTTTTTGTATTTCTTCTAAGGAACGTTCATTGAATATCGAAACAAAAGGAAAAAAAAAAGACCTTTAGAAGTTGTATGCAGAATGTTCCATTGGTGAAATACTTATTTCTTTAAGGGCTGAAAGCTTTGTCGCAGGAGAGCACAAGAGTCATTAGGCCCAATTGGCTAAACTTTAAAGATCATTACAAGCCATGACAAGCATTATTTTCACCAATAAAAGCTGAAAATAAAAACCACACAGCTTAAAATAATGATCAGCATGGTAAATAACACATCCTATAGCTTAGTGGATTGAAAACGTTGTCTTCAAATCAGTGGGCAAAGTGTGCCGGAACCGGAGGGGATCTGATGTCTTTGGAGAACTCCCAGACAGATTTAGCTGAAGCTTTTGGTGGGGATGCAATGGTACTTGTAGGAAAACCTTCTTTGATCACTTTTTTTTTCCCCTTCTAATAAGCCAGTATTAGAGATATGGCCTTGTTTTATTCCTATGGGGAAAACCATACTTTGCAGGACCACTGGTGGCCCCCATAAGCACGGCTCCTCACATAGAAATGAATGGGGCCATGGCACACATGTTTGATCTTCCCCCCCTCCTTCTAGTAAGCTAGTATTAGAGATATGGCCTTGTTTTATTCCTATGGAGAAAATCATACTTTGCAGTACCACTGATGGCCCCCATAAGCCTTGGCTCTTCACATAGAAATAAATGGGGCCATGGCACACATGTGCAGGCTAAAGAAGAACCGGTGAGGATGTTTTCCAAAGCAAGGCATTGAGGACAACGGTAATCATAGGACTTGGTGGCCTACGCTCAGCAAGAGTACCTGCCATTCACTTAAATGTTGGTACACCTCACAAAATAGCACCACTATATGACTAATGACAGTGAATACAAATAAATATATAATCTTCTAAATAACGTTGCCAATTATAAGAATTGTTAGAATGATTAAGTATGCTTTATTAGCATTTTAGGAAATATATGTATCTGTTGGCAATGTTTTTATCTGCTATGTCCTCTCTTGTGAGATGTAGCGCGCACAGTGGCTTCTGTTGCTTGTCACACTTCACAATAGCAATAGATACAGGGCAGCTTAACAAGCTGTGAATGAATAAAAACTGAACTGTGCGTAACCTCTTTATGAGATCAGCCATCAGCCAGCAGAGTGTGAAAGTCATTGGTAGCCATGTTTGTGGGCATTGTACAATGAGGATAGAGAGTATTAAATGACAAAGTCAATGACCTTGGACTAGTCTATCTCAGGAATAGATGCGCTCCATTCTTTTAATGTGGAAAATGAGCCATGGCTCTCACACCATTAAAACTAACATAAGGTATTTCACTTATTTAGTTTTGCTATAAGCAAAATGAAATAAGGGAGGCAATGCAAGTATAAATCTCATCATAGGTTAGCCTGCACAGTTTTATTTCTTTGCAGCCCATCTCGAGGTAACAATAACCCCCTCCCACTCATTCCCTTATTCAAAAAAACAAACAAACCCTCTAACAACCTCTTTAACTTAAAGTGAACCTTTACCCCCTTTCACTAAAAATTACATTAGCTTGCATCTCTGCTCATGCTGATTTTAAAATCATCTTACATTCATTAGTTAAACCAACTTGTTTTTTATTTACTTTACAAATAGAGTTAATCTACTTCCTGGTCCACTTCTGGCACAAATGATGTAACGTGCCAAAGTACTGCATCCTGGGAAGGTAACATCAGCAGAGCATTGCTGGGAAATCTCATCTGTAATCTCATGAGATCTCAGGGAAATACATGTTCCTCCCCTAAGAGGATGTGCATGGTCACATGTCCTAGTCACTTGTACCGGAGTTCCAGGAAGTAGAGGGAGAGCTAGTAATCTGTCCTTAGTTAACATGGCCACTGTCAGAAGATTGGGAAAGAAAAGAGAAACAAGGTATGCAAAGAACACACAGCCGGCAATTATCTAGAAGTATGTGTTTGTAGATTGTCATTACTAAACATTTCTAAAGGTGCCTTTGTTGTTATTTTAAATATATGGGTAAAATTCCTCTTTAAGTCTGCCAACATGTGACCCTGTTCGGGGCGTATTCAAAGAGTGATGACCAGTAATACAGCATTGTCCAGGCCCACCAAAGTCCAGCCTTGTCTCTGCTCCTATTTGTGACAACAATATATCACTGCTGGAGTCTTCAGGATAAGTGAGGACCATACCATCTTAAAGAAACACTTTACCCTAGTACCATCCTTTTCCTAGTATCTTCCTTTTGGGTAAGGAGTGGCACAGTTTGATCCGTGCAGCATTTTACTGCTTTCATTGACACAGGCTAGGAGATGACCAGAACAATTGTGGGATACCAGAGAGCCAAGCTGCCTGGATTACCTACATAAACTGATTCACCATGCATCACCACACCAATGTAGGGATCCTAATTCTGCTCCTCTACTTTCAGCAATGCCTCTGTTAGTGAGGCATTAGACCTTAAGCTGAATGTGCTATTTTACAATTACAGCATTTCCATGTGGAAAAAGAATCTTGAAGACCCGGTGGAAACTCCTGTTCTACGTCTCTCAAAAGTTCCATAATTATATAGTTAGTCAGGTCAAAAAAAGACAAATGCCCATCAAGTTGTATGAAAATAAATAAATGTAATTTCCTTCCTTAGAACCCCAATCTTACAGTTGATTTAAAAGAAGTCAAAATACCCTGATAAAGTGTGATTCAATGTGCTCCAACAAAACAAAAACCCTTCCTGATCCCCAAAGGCAATCAGATACTCCCTGGATCAACATTCAACAGTGTTATTTATTATAAATTTTGATTGGCAGTTAAAAAAGTAAATAAATAATGCCCGGTTATGTATTAAACTGATCTGCTAAACTGCAACTGCTGTGATTGTGACAGATGAGGTTTAGTAGTTACCTGTGGCATGGTGTTATCCTAATGTCTTGCCGCCCCACCTGCAGTCCAAGGGCCACATGTGTCCCATTGGAAGTTATGGTGTGGCCTTTAGTCCCAATCAGCTAGTAACGGTAGTTGATCTGTAATGGCAGTAATCTTTAGCATGCTCATGTAACAGGTCAACCTGTCTCTTGGAGCAAATATATCTACCAGCTTGTATCATATCTACAGTCTCTAAAATTCTTCTGTAGCCATGACATATACTGAATATTATGTCCAACCTCTTGGTGATGTCAGGAGCTACAGTTGAGGCCCACTATATCTGAAAGATTAAGCACTACTAATGAAATTACATTTTGAGTCTGCTTATGTAGTCATCTTTTGCTTTGGCCATATTGGAGTTTGACACTGAGCTATGTGTGCTGCAGTCAAAGTCAGCAATACGGGCTGTTTAAGACTGCAGTCTGGCAAAGGTTGCTGGTTCCAACCATGTGCATTAGTAAGCGAGAACTGGGAGGTACTGAATTTTCCTTTACAATACCATACATTCTGACTAGGGGTCAATGGAAGGCCCTGGGCATCACCAAATGATGGAGGTCCTTTCTTTTTCTGCCCCGATCTCTATGTATCTAGTTGTCGTGCTGATGTGTGCTTACAAATTTAGCAGATGTAAAATGATTGTCAATGCCCTCTGTCGAACAAACAAAGGCTTTGTCTTCCAGACGACGATCAGCTTTGGAATAGGATACCTGTACTTTCCTATATCTTCGCAGGGACACTGGAAACATCGTCATCGCCTTCTCTTCATGAATTTCTAATGTGGTCCATAGGGCGGAGGAGGCTACCAGAGATAACAGCCTCATCTGCCTTTATCCCTGTTGACTTTGAGGTCGAAATGTTAATATACATTTTGCAATACAGCGGAAATCTCTGCGAATGTGGGATTACACATATGCTGACATCAAAGCAATGACTCAGGCCTTATCCATATTCTTGATCGAAGCTGCTGAGTGCCGTATCTGCCGGAGACACATGTGTATTCTGACTGCAGATGTCTAAATCATTCATCCAAGCTACTTACAAGACGTTGGAGACATGATGCTTTCAGCTGTTCGGCAACAGTTTAAGGTGTCTTGTCTTGATAAGGGATAGAGAATTAAAGGAATGCTGCACTTTCATCCCTATTTCCATAATCCTGTTCCTGCACTTTTCTAAGTGACTTTGCTTTAAACTCCTGGTCACTTACCAGGATTCACATCTTTACCTGTATTATTTTTAACTCATTTTGGAAAGTGCAAATTTTCTTATTACAACATGAGGTCTGATCACGTGCTATATGGGCAAAAGTTTGTGGACCCCCTGACCATCAACCTACGGTATATGAGCTAGTTGGACATTACTGTACATTCAAAACCATGGTCAGTAATATAGCGCTACCCCTCCACCACCACTACTATTTCCAATACCAGTCTCATCTCTTTTGGGAAGGCTTTCTACAAGATTTTAGAGTGTGCCTGTGGGAATTGGTGTCGGTAATGTGAGATCAGGTGTTGATGTTAGACAAGAAGACCTGGCTTGCAATCTGTGTTCCAGTTCAGGTTTTACAGGATTAAGATCAAGGCTCATTGCAGGCCACTTGTGTTCCTCCACACCGAACGTGTCAAACCATTTCTTTATGGAGCTGGCTTTGTGTACAGGGTCGCAGTCATGCTGGAACAGAAAAGAGCTATCACGTACCTGGTGGAGGACCGATTAGCTGAGGAGGCCTCCCTTGCGGCTCTTGTCTCACACCCCTGGATGTGGAAACAGGGAGCGAGTAGACAGAGAGAAGCACGGGTGCCAAAAAGTTCAGACACGGTGCCTGGTAGAAGTCCGGCAACTGGATCCCTGGAAGGATGAGCAGGGCTGGTGCACAGCTGTGATGTCAGCGAAGTTTTAGCAGAAACTGGAGCAAGGTCAAACCAGCCAGGGGACAAGCCAGACTGTCAGCACAGTACAGAAGGAGTAGGCAGAGGCAGAGTCCAGATAACAAGCAGAGGTCAGGGGCAGGCAGCAATCAGTCGAAGTCAGCAGCAATCCGTGTTGAGATAACAGGCAACAGATCAACAGGAACACAAGCACAAGCTGAAAGACCGTTCAGCACTGACCCATTGGGCCAGCTGGTTTAAATAGGAACATCTATTAGAGGGCCGTGAGTCATTTCCTGTGTGCCACTGTGTCACTTCCTGTGTGCAACATTCCGTTGTGTGCGCATGCGTTCTAACGCATGTTTTCCGGCAACCCGGAAGACTAGGACCCGCGCATGCGTAGTAGCGCGCGAGCTCCAGCTATGGCCTTACAAGAGCCTTCATCAAGCTGTTACCAGAAGGTTGAAAGAGCACAATTGTCTAAATTGTGTTTGTGTGCTGTATGTATAGTAATGATACCTTTCACTAGAAACACTTGAACTCACTTCTCTTCACCTCTCAGTGGTCATAAGGTTATTGCTGATTGGTGTACACTGTGCAACATGATGTGGTGATTATTAGGAATATATAGCTATAGATATGCTGTAGCATTAACTGTACCCTTCAGTGGAAACACCTGAGCTCCATAA
>NW_017307379.1:320430-367008 GCF_000935625.1 Nanorana parkeri
GAGCAGCGTGGCGGACGGGAGGGGGGGGGGGGGGGGGGGGGTGTCCACATACTTTTCTCAATATAGGTAGGTTTAATGGTCAGGTGTTCCCAAACGTCTAGCCATGTAGTGTAATAAAGGCAGAAGCTCCCACTTGGTACTTATTGTGAAGGTTTTTAGCAAAACAACCTTACCCAAATGATGTACTTTAAAGTGACACTAAACTCAGGAGTTAAAGCTTAAAAATGCATTCAAGTACCTCAATTATTAGCAAAAATGTATCTTATTTGTGTATCACTCGGCTGATGGACTACAATCTCAATACAAATGAGCAGACTAAACGTGAGATTGTAGTCCATCACAGGAATAAGCTTGGAGCGGTGACTACTTTACAACACACACCGGGACCATGGGGAACAAAAGTAGTCACCCTCCAGAAGGAAGGACAGTGTCGGCACCAATTCAGAGATGATTGGAGGATCTACAGCCCAGTGATACACAAATCAGATACATTTTTGTTAATAGTTAAGGTGCTTGAATGCATTTTTAAGATTTAACTCCTGAGTTTAGTGTCACTTTAACCTCCTAGCTATGCATATTGCTTGACCAAATTTTACATTGGTTGGGCTGTCTGTGTAAAGATTTGAGCAAAGCATTGGAATGGTCTGTCTTAAAATCTACAGAACAGAAGCAGGTAAATCTGCAGTAAATGTTGCTGAAATCCTTGCCATGTCTACAGATGAGCCAGATACAATTTTCTTTACTTCATAAAATTAAATGTAAATATAACATTTTAATGTTGTTGTCCAGTTTGCTTACTGTATTACAATTCCTTTGCTGTACAGGACGAGGACCCGTATGAATCTGAAGATGTCCAGCCTTATGAATTCTATTCAGGTAACATCATGTATTTTATTTATCCAGCAAGTTCACCTAAAGTTGACTAACCTTTTTTGGGGGGGGCTGCATGTTGCCGGACTTGTTCATGTGATCGGGCGGCTGTAAAATCATTAACATTAGAAAGCTGGGAGTTAGCTCAAGAAATGTAAAGTCAGTTTACAGGGTCCTATTGCTACAGATGCAGTACTTGTCTGTGGCACTGAAAGGGTTGAAGTATGGCATCAACATGCCAGTCAGGCAACTAACATTTTCAAGAAGAAGACCTTCAGTTCTAGCCTCGTATCTCAGAATAGGTTTACTAGGAAGATATCCTTCCTACTGTAAAGAGACCCTGTCACAAAAGTAAAACTTGAGAACATGTACATGTAAAGAAGAAATATAATACGTACCTCTCCTGCCACCCTTGATGCTGAACGGTGATTCGATCCCGAGAAATCATCTGCTGGGAAATCAAGACTTCTCAGAATGTCGATCTCCAGGGTCGCCGGCAGCTCTCACTGGTTCCCCCTGATGTCCTCAACATCATTGCAGGATTCAGCAGTCACATGAAGGTCAACAGGGGAAACCAGTGAGAGCTGCCAGCATCCCTGGAGATTGACACTCCCAGAAGTGTTGATTTCCATGTGGATGATTTCTCGGGATCGAATCAGCGTTTAATTGCAGGGGAGGTAAGTATCCCTTTTCTTCTTTACAGGTAGGTTGTTGCTCAAACCTTTGGCTTCTTTGACAGGGTCTCTTTAAATGACAATTCTTATAAAATGCTAATAAAAGAACAAATTAAATAGCAGCAGGACTACAAACAAAAAACAAGGATGCTGTCCATCAAGTTAATGAGCCAACAATGGGAAGTTGGAGGGGAGGTGGCCAGACTTAGTTTTCGCTGAGGAATGCCATATTGGTATATCAGACTTCTCTGGGTTTTGGGGTACCAGGGCATATATGAAAGTTACTGAAAGATCCATGCAGGCACCTGAGGTTGTTTTTAATTGATTGTCAATGCCATCAAGTTTTTTTTGTTTTTCCTCGGTAGAGCATCTGCACCTCCTGTGAGTCTCCATGCTGTTTGCCTGTTACTGTGGCAGAACTAGCAGTTCTCTGCGTGGAAATGTTAGGGGTGACAGGTTCCACCAATGGTTCAGCTCTTCAGGGAATGCGTAACAAATAGGGTAGAAAAATCAGTGTTGTAAACTGGGCTAGAGAAAGATGATCTAAATCAGAGGTAGCCAATCTCCGTCCCTCCAGCTGTGGTAAAACTACACATCCCATCATGTTGCTGCCTCCAGGAGTCATGCCTGTGGGTGACAGAGTCTTTCAGTGCCTTATGGGACTTGAAGTACCACAACACAACAACTGGGGGGGCTCAAATTTGGCTACCCTTGGTCTAAATACATGAGGTATGTGTATTATTACTTGAATCTTGGTGCCCTTTGTGTATTCCTTCAAAATAAGTGCAGTTATCCAGCATGGAACATTTCCCGCCTTTTTTACCTCTGTCCAGGAACCTCCTGTAATAAAGACCAGTCACTGCTGCTCTCTCTCCTTGTACAGAGTGACTGGTCTTGTCTCCGCCCTGTCCTGTAGTTTTCTGCAGGTAGCCTGTAGTGGGTGGGGCCTGCTAGGTCCCTCCCACAGCTCTCCTGTCTGTTTAAACCATGTATTGCACAGCAAGGATGTCACCGCTACATTTGCCAAGCAAAATATGGGTTTGCAATGGTATTTGATGCACACAAAGTGGATTTTTAAACTTTGTCGCCATTGAGGAAAATATTTAAATCAATTTTTTGAGCTCCGAGTTCAATTTTAAATAAAGGAGCAGAAGCTTAGCTTTACTTCCTAAGTGCATGTATTATGAAGTACCTGCACAAATGTTTGTTATGCGATGAATTGCTCTTTGCGTGGATGTTCTTGCTTAGTATGTTCTTGCTGAACTTGTTTCACCTTAGAGTTGTACCACACTGCCCTGCCAGCAGTCCCGTGGCAGTATATCTGTTGGCTGCTTGGATGGTGGGAGTATAAGGCTGTCCATAAAATGATCATTGGCATAATCAAGGCAATTGCAGGCACCACAAAGGCGAAATACAGTACCCTTAAAGGAGAACTATGAGGTGAGTGCTTTTCACTCACCTCATAGTTCTAGCCTACCTGTGACAATGAAACTGTCACAGGTCGGCTCAGTAGATCAGGAGGTGAGCGAACACATAGCGTCGCTCTCTCACTTCTCGATCCTGTCACTGCAGAGAGCCGTCACAGGGGAGGGACTGGATTTCCCCCTCCCCGCTCCGATCCTCCAGCTCTGACTGGAGGAATGGACGGGGGAGGGGTCGGTTACAGCTGGCTCTGCCTCTAGATAGGCAGAGTGAGCTATCACTCACGCAGCTGGGCAGATCCAGACATGATTGTCAGGATCCGTTTCAGCTGCGGCGCCTCAGTATACCGCGAGCTGCAGCTCGCGGTATACTGAGCTTTGGGTAACGGGAGGACGCTAGTTTGTTTCCTCCCGTTGCCCTTCGGAGAACTATGGGGAAAAGCCCTAACCCCATAGTTCTCCTTTTAAGATGTATGTATAGCCAACACTTGTTTTCTTTTGGATAGGTAAGGAAGAGTTAAAACCCCTACGGTATCAGTTTATTTATTTGCGATTGGTAGTTTTCGCCTCTATTACTTTTTTGGGGACAACTGTAAAATACCGAATTTCCAATCACTTTCTGACCCAGTAACAATGGTCACCAGGACTTATAGGATTTACTTGTAGACCCCCCTAGGTAATGCCCACATGTGATGCTGAACCTCCATAATTGAAAAAACTAAAATCCAATGATTGAAAGGGGTCAACCAGGGACAGTCAGAGTTTGGAGGAAAGAGCTTAGATGATGCTCTATTTGACTTGCTGCAGCTTCTAATGCACACTGTGTGAAGCAGTAAAATCAGAGTAAGCAATTTCAGTCCAGGAGAGGAGCCGGAACAACAGTGCAACATTAAAGGGAAGACTGGAGTTCCGCTTTAATAAAAGATCTTTCTTCAAACAAGCAAGTTTGAATCCAGTGAAGATGGGAAGGGTGGAACGCTGTGAGCAAGGCCAGGCAAATCAGTCCCTCCCAATCGACTTTTCTTCAAATAGGATTAGACCGGGAACGTCAGCCAGAGTCGTAGCAATGCCTAAAAACAGATAAATGCTCGCCAATCTGGCCATAATTTTTCATATCAGTGGAACATTCTCCGGTCTGTAGGCATCTTTAATTTCTTCAGTTTGTTGACAGTGTCCCCTGCAAAGAAGATAATTAATGTTTATCTCTCCTGGCACCCATACAGACAATCTCTACTGTTATGAAGAGAAACCACAGGCTGAAGAATCTTCAGCATTCAACCCTTCTAGGAGCATCAATTTCCGGGTTTCCCTCTGCGCTCAGTGGTTTAAGCCTCCAGCTCCATCATCACTACTGTGTCATAAAGGCCGGTGGGAGAAACCACAGAGCTCAGTGGGGGACCAGGAAGTTGACACCCCCCAGAAGTGTTGGATTCTAACGACTCTATAGGGAGCAATTTCACTGTTTTTTACATTTTTATTTTAGAAGCAGAGCATGGGCAAAGCACAGGTTTGCTTTAGGGTATCATTAATCATCCCTTTCTTCATGCGATCGTAGTGACTTTGGCAAACATGTTCAACAGCAGAAATTTATTGTAGACTAAATTTTTTCTAAAATAGCACAAAAAGTTTGTAAAACCTCACATGGTCACATGGCAGCTATTCTGCTCTAGTGTATTTCACACACTTGTAGGCTGCAGACTTCTTTGTGTCGGCTTTCAATTCATCAGATTCTGCAGTGCTGTAATCTGGCCCAGCTGCAAAAAAATCTTGCGGTTCGGTTCACAGCGGTCAGCGACTTTCTAAACCACTTGCTGTTCACACTAATCACAACACCGCGGGGATTCCCTGCACAATCCTCCTTTCTTTTTTCTGCCTTGCGCCACGCCGGGCTTTGTAGCCGCAATTTAATGACTAGACGCCGCGGCTTGCCTCTGTATCATGTCCAGCCATAACTTGAACAAAGCCCCTACATGGAGACTTCAAATGTCTAAACCTAAAGGATCACTTGTTTTCATACATATAAAACCCACGGTGCAATTCAGGCAATTATCCATTCTGTGACAGACAGAGATATTGTAGTGTGTACGGAGAAAATTCTCAGACAAGTTTGTAAAAGTTTCAAGAAGAAGGAACTGACCCCTAAAGGTGCCCACAGACTTAAAGCGGTGGCCAGCTGGACATGTACGATCTGGGTTTGTGAAGATGCTTTCTGCAAAAGAAATGCGTGTTTGTGTCTATGGAGAAGTGAACCACCAGCCTATCTTGAAAAACTGTAGTGATTGGCCACCAAAGTTTGACCTGGACCATCCTGGACCTGGCCGTGTCTTCTGTCAAGAAGACATGGTCAGGGGGTTCCTTAGAAAATCTTTGCCTTTCATCTTCTCTGATTGGTTAGTGTGAGAAACTTTTAGTACTGATTTTTTTTTTTTTACATATACAGGGTTATTCACAAAAGGGTGAAGAGTTTGGAGAAGGCAGGAGAAGTGAACAATCTAGGACAACATAGCTGATCTGGAAAAATGCTCCAATTCAGCTCACTCTCCAGTTCAGCGATGTTGTCCTAAATTGTTCACTTCTCCTGCCTTCTCCAAACTCTTCACCCTTTAGTGAATAACCCTGTACATTTTCTGATTAGCTACATGAAGGCGCAAGCAGTGGGTGTATTTAGGAACTCTTTTCCCGCTTCACAAACAGGGGCTCTCAAATTATTAGGCCATAAACCAAATGCAGAATGTACCAAGAGCAACTTATCAACACCCCCACCCCCTGGAATGTGCATCACAAGCAGGTATCATATACTGTACAACTTTATGTGGTGATTATTAGCTATAGATTTGTGTGATTTAGTGATACGTATATACTAAGTCTAGTGGTTGCGGCTGGGATAGTTATTGCAACAAAGCTGTTTTGTTGAAATGCTACAGCATAGGAAGACATTTCCCATACATGTGTTCCTCCAACCTTGTGGAAATAGTTTGCAGCAGGCCCTTTTGTGTTCCAGCTTGACTAGGCCAGCTCCATAAAAACATGACCAGTCTGGTGGGGAGGAACGCAAGTGGCCTACACCGATCCCTGACTTAAACCCAATTAAACATTTTGGGATGAACTTTGGGATGAATTGGAACAGCAGCTGTGAGCCAGGCCTTCTCATCCAACATCAGAACCTGACCTCATAAATTCTCTTTTGGCTAAATAGACACAAATCCCCACAGACACACTTCAAAATCTTGTGGGGAGCCTTCCCAGAAGAGTGGAGGCTCTTAAACCCGCAAAATGGGGCCAGCTCCATGGTAAGAAGTGTTTAGAATGAGATGTCTAAAAAGCTTATATAGTTGTAATGGCCAGGAGTTGGCCATATAGTATACACAGTATATTGCACTCCTGGTCCAGATACAACTTTATTCTATTAGGATCAGAGGACATTCCAGTAGTCCCTACCAAGGCTACCCTACTTATGTGTCCCCTGACCCTAATGGAATCAAGTTTTATCTACCTTATTTTAATTGGTGTGGCTCTCCAATTCTTACATCTACTGTGTTTACTGTCTAGATCTGTCGATACTGTGGAGATCCTTTGGCTTGTAGAAGCTGCCTACCCATTAGCCAGCTCACACATATTCACGTCACTGTACACTATTGTATGAGAAACGCCAACAGAATAACAAACACAGGTCCAGCGCTTTCTTTCCACTTCATAATGGCCATATAGTGTGGATTGCTTTCATCGTGTGGCTCTCAGGGTTTAATTTTTACTATTGACCGCAGCGTGCCTTTAATACAATAATTTATATGATCTTTATTGAGTGCACGAGCAGCATTTTATTTATTTATTTTTTGTCATTATTTTTTCATACCGGTTTGAACATTAATTTGAAGCCCACAGCGAGCCCGTATACGTAATAGGAGCCAAGAGACGGCATGGGAGATTGATGGGTCCACCGTCCTTATTTATTGTTTATAACGGCGTGATTAATGGTCTCCTCTGCTCAGTAATGTAGTACTCATTTGCCTCTGCGTTAAAGGAGCGGGTGATTTATTTGCAGTGGCGTAGGTGTTGCATTTCAATAGCCTGACAGTGATAACATTATATCCACATGGACTATCAATTAGGCACAGATACAAGCGAGCGACATACACCGGCAGAATCGGCGACCTGAATGCAAGATTTAGGGTAGAGCGGGTGGCGTTTAAAGCGCTCCTCTGCCTGCGTGCCTGATTAAACATGCATTTTCATTATTTACGACGGTGCAAAGGGCGAGCAAACACCTGCATACTACCGTACGCACCGGAGACTTCAAGGTGCGCGTCTAGAAAAACTATTAAACATTATGTGCATGTAATTAAAATGGATTTTCACAAAAGGGAAAGAAAATCACTATGATTTTCTCATAATTACCTTTTTCTGTGTGGAGTGTGCTGGGTGGGCGTCGGAAATAAAGGTTCTAAAGAGCACGAAAATACAGAAATACTGACTTAAAATGGTAATTATCTGTAGTGAAAAGCAACCGTACGGTGATGTGCTATATGCTCCAATTTTTTGCTAATATTTCTGTTAAACTCCAGTTTTCTTAAAGTGAACCAGTTTTTCGGTATAGAGTACGAGTACCGGTATTTTTTATTTCAGTACTCGCCAATACCGAATACCGATACCGGATGTCCCATTAAGGAAGCCAGACGGCGTGTAGGGACTCGCCACGTGGCTTCCCGATTAGCAGGGAAGCCGCCCCCATGCTTTTTGTCACTAGGTGATGAGAAAGCATGCAGCCGGCTTTCTCGCTAATCAGGCACCTGGCTTCCTGCTTGGCCAGCTTTCTGACCAATCAGGAAGCCTGGCAGCAAGTCATTACACGCTGCATGGATTCCTGATTGGCTGGGAAGCCAGCTCCATACTCTCTCGTCACAAGCGAAGAAAGGAGCATGGAGACGACTTCCCGACCAATCAGGAAGCCGGGCAGCGTGTAATGACTTGCTGCCTGGCTTCCTGATACCGGAAGTATCGGGCTAGGGATCGGAGCATTTGGGCGAGTACGATGCACCGATACCGATACTAGTATCGGTATTGGTGCATCCCTAGGGCAGAGTGATAGGTTCATTTTAAATTAGTTCCCCTTGTTTTATTATCTGTTCATACTGCTCTGTAACAGGTTGACTGTTCTAGTGTGAAATCACTGCTGTATTGTAACCCTGCAAACAGGCTATTTTATTATGTATATGTAGAGTTAGATGGACTTAAAGGGGTCTATTTATCAACAATTTGCACGGCACTTTGCCCTGCGAATATCTGTAAACATTCGCTTTGTGTGAATATATGCCAGAATATACGGGATTGTAGTTTCTAATGTTTTTCATGTAATATCACATTATGGCCACTAGATGGCAGTGAGGAGCATAGAAAATACTTATTTCCTATGTTCCTTTTGCTCCATCTAGTGGCCATAAGTCAATATTACATGAAAATATTTGAAAAAATAATGCTCGTTTTGGCATATATTCGCACAAAGCAAACATTCACAGAAATTTGCAGGGTGAACGGGCATGCATATTGTTTATAAATAGATCCCAAAGTGTATTTCTACTTTTGCAGTCAAATTCGAGAAAACCCCACTATGGTTTGGTTACTTGCTCCCATTCACACAGCATACCAAAAAATAATGTTTTAAAAAATATTTCTTACTGTTTAGACGTTCATGTAAATTTTTTTGCACTTAACGTTTTTACTTAACTAATAAGTCCCTTTGGTACAGCATTTGGAGGTGGCAGGTTCTCTTAATAGAGACATCATGGTAGGGCTGCAACTAATGATTATTTTCAGAATTGATTAGTTGGCCGATTATTTTTTCGAATTAATCGGATTTAAAAAAATTAAATAAATCCCATCCGTAATTTAAATCGAAATACACAAATGCAGTGTTACAAACATAACGTTTACTTCAGAATAACACTGCATGCACATTTTTTTGCAATCACACTGCACTGAAATGCACGCCATTAAGGTACTGTGCATTCCAGTGAGGGCGATCACGCTGTGGGTGGGAGGTGCGTTTGGGGTGCCATTGAAATGAATGGCACTGCAACGCACCTCCCACAGCAGAATTTCTCAGGCCGAAAACTAAAATGACTTTTTTCCCACCTATTATTATTATTATTATATATAATTTTTTAATAATTGTATTATAAGCACATGGCGCTTGAATAGCTTCAGCCAGGGAATGACAGCTGCCAGATTATGCAGACGGCAGCTGACTGTAAATACAGCAGGTAGCCAGCTTGCTATTGGCCATTTCAAATTGCGATTGCCAATAGAAGGCTGAATATTGCACCTGCGCACTGCTTGCTGCGCCTTCCTCCCAGCATGGAGGAGAGAGCTAGGGGATCCAACCAACTAATTGATCACGAGAATAGTTGACAACTATAAACGATTATTATCGATTAGTTGGTTGCAGCCCTACATCAGGGGCCTATTAGACCTCTGATGTCTGTATACCCGGCACTTCGGCTGGCTTCTGACAGATGAAGCATGAAGGGTTGAGTGTATTCACTGTTAGGCAGCCATAACCCAGTGCAGGATGGTAATTACTAGGGATGCACCGATACCGAGTATTTGGGTGAGTACTCGCCCAAATGCTCCGATACCTTCCCCAATACCGAAACTTCCCATCCGAGGAACATTTCCTCTGACTGGCAGTGCCGTAGGGGAACATGGAGCCGGCTTCCTAGGCAATCAGGAAGCCAGGTGTGAGTATTGACCCGCCTCCCGGCTTCCTGATTGGCCGGAAAGCCGGCTCCATGTTGATTGGCTGTTAAGCCGGCTTCCCAGCCAATCAACATCAAGCCGCCGGGTCGATGTTGATTGGCCGGGAAGCTGGCTTCCTGGCCAACCAGCAAGAAAGCCGGCTGAATAGCTGGGTCCTTGCTGATTGGCTGGATAGCCGGCTTACCGGTCAATCAGTATCGAGATGGCCAAATACCCGGTCTGATGCTGATTGGCTGGGAAACCGGTTTTCCAGCCAATCAGCATGGAGCCGGCCTCCTGGCCAATTTGGGAGGCGGGTCATCACGGCCGCCCGGCTTCCTAATTGGCCGGGAAGCCGGCTCAATGCTGATTGGCTGGGAAGCCGGTTTCCCGGCCCATCACAATTGAGCTGGCCAAACAACATGGAGCTGGCTTCCCCGGTAATTAGGAAGCTGGGCAGCATGTCATTATTTGCCGCCCGGCTTCCTGATTGCCCAAGAAGCTGGCTCCATGACAGCGGAAGCACCAGTATTGGTACTCGGTATCAGCGAGTACCGAAAGCAAAATTGGTACTCGTACTAGATACCGAAAAAACGGTATCGGTGCATCCCTAGTAATCACGGTCCAGAGAGAACCGCTGCTCAGTCCATGTCGGGGCCACGGCCTGCCATTTAGTGATGGCTGACTTAGAGGATTCTATGCACAAGCCATAAAAAATGTTCCATACTATCCATATTCATGGTTAGCATCTGTTCTATTCATACAATGTCATTGAGGGCCTCCAACCACTCCACCAGTAGGGAGTAGGGACAGTCCTTGACTTCCAATGCTTTGGAATTACCTTCCTGGCAACTATTAGGAAACTTAGAGCTGAATTTGTGGACAATAGAGACAGCTGTGGGGTATTAAAGACATTTGTGAGATAGCAATCATAGTAGAGGGTTCTAATCCTATCCCTAAAGGCATTAATGTGTGTGCAGGCCCACCAAATATGGATACAGATTCCCCCGGAACATCACCAACATGAATCAGACATATGCAGAAAGATGCTTTGCAGATTAGAGGGGCATACCTAGCGAGTAGATTAGTTACATAACACATACACTTTTGGTTGGTGAATTTATACATCAGTTCTAAAAGAAGACTAAATGCAGAAAAAAATAGAGACAGTTTTGCAGAAAACGGACAGCCGGGCGCCATGTCAACATCACGATTCATATCTGGAAATATAAATTTCAGACATTAAAAGCCATTTGAATACATCCCACACTGCGATCCATCACCATTCTCATAGTAAAACGAGAACGGAGGCACTCTAGGCAGATGCCGATAAACACCATTTGCATCCACACATAAAGCCGTTTCCTTATGGTCTCTAAATCTGTAGGATATAAAAGTGCATATAAAAGCCATCTAATTAAAAACATCCAGAATCTGAAAAACGAAAATAAGGAATGAAAACGCATTTAATTAAAAAGGCAGTTTTGTTAATTAGAAGTGGGCTGGTGCGTCTTATTATGGATTTGCAAGAAGTGTGTCTGTGAATAAGTGCCGTAAAATGATCTCATTTTCCCCGTAGATCTGGAGGAGCGTATGGCGACCTTCCATACTGCAGCTGTTATTAAATGACGCTTCCCGCGGGAGAGCTGTGCCAATTGTCTTCTGCAGCTCACTTCGCTGTTCGGAGAATGTGTGTTGTATATTCTACTAAATCAAACCTGAAACTTGATTTTAATGTTATCTCCCCATCCTTCAGGGAGCAGGAAAGCTTTACGCTAAGAGTTTGAACATTTGCAGAGGACCGTGCGTCAGATCTGGACGTCTCAATAGCCAACTGGGCTTATACAAGAATTTAAATGTTAAAGTTAAACCCCAGCCTTTCTTTCAGTCTTGCACGGTTGTACCGGCTCTTCTCCTGGACTGAAATTGTTTACTCTGATTTCACTGCACACTGTGAGCTTCTCATAATGTGCATTAGAAGCTGCAACAAGTCAGAGCCCGCCTCATTTCTTCCCCAGCCTGACTGTCATTGGCCTGCCCCTTTTATTGTATTTCAGTTAGGGATGCACCAATACCGTTTTTTCGGTATCGACTACGAGTACCGATATTTATATTTTGGTCCTCGCCGATACCGAGTACCGGTTCTTCTGGAAACAAAGAGCCGGGTTCCCGGGCAATCTGGAAGCCAGGCGGCATGTCATTACCCACCACCCGGCTTATTGATTGTCCGGGAAGCCGACTCCATTCTGTTTGGCCGGCCTCCCAGCCAATCGGCATCGAGGCCGGCCAAACAGATCTGACAATATGGTGACACGACCCCCGCCCTGCAGGCACCTCATTCCCCTCACATATATCCTTAGCAGCAGTCATTACCGTACCAGTCCCTCGGCCAGCTGGGCAGACACCCCTCTCCAAGCTCTCCCGGATCTGCCCACACCTCCTGTGTGTACAGCGCCCACGTTATCACCCCTCAGCCTGCTACTGCGCATGCGCAGAATGCTCTGCGCTCTCATTCAGAAATCCATTAGACATGTCCACCAGAAAATGTCACTTTGCTGGTGGATGAAATTTTGTCCAACAAACGAAATTTCGTCCAGACTACCGCTAACAAATTTCGGAAACGGAAATTCGGATTCGTTTGCATTCGTTATATCTGTTATTGGTAATTCGGATACATCCGAATTTCTGAAATTTTGTCCGAATTTCGATTCGAAACGAATCGCACATGTCTAAAATCAATTGCATGCACAGTAGCAGGCTGAGGGCCGATCACGTGGGCGCTGTGCATACAGGAGATGTGGGCAGATCCGGGAGAGCTTGGAGAGCGGTGTCTGCTCAGCTGGCCGAGGGACTGGTACAGTAATGAGTGCTGCTAAAGATCTATGTGAGGGGAATTATTTGTCTGCATGGTGGGGGGTCGTGTCGCCATATTATCAGATTTGTTTGCCCGGCTCGACACTGATTGGCTGGGAAGCCGGCTTCCCGGCCAATCGGCATTGAGCCGGGCAAACCGCATGGAGCCAGCTTCCTGGCTCCATGTTCCCTCGCAGCACTGCCGGTCAGAGGAAATCTCCCTCTGACCGGAAGTTCCAGTATTGGGAAAGGTATCAGAGCATTTGGGTGAGTACGAGTACTCGCCCAAATACTTGCTATTGGCACCGAGTATTAGTATCGGTATCGGTGCATCCCTATTTTCAGTTCTTTCAAGCATGAAGGCTCGTGCAACTGGAACTTGCCTAGGAATGCCCACTTCTCCAGGCTGACACCCACCTGTCAAGGTGTTTTCATATTGTCATGTCATTGTCCCAAAAGCCAGCCCACTGAGGCAGGGTGCTGTAAAGTTTTTAGGTTTAGGTAGGTTTTGTACAGCACCCTGCCAACTCCACCTACCAGCCATGATCTGCCTGCATTTGCATAAAAAAGCAAAAAAGAAGCATGGGGACATCACCGGGTCTAAAATGAAGTATGTAATGGAAATGAAAAAGGTTTAATTGGAAAAATTAATTAGCATGTTGATGGGAGAGCGAGGAACCAGGGAAAGGAAAATTATAAGCAGATTAAACTTTTAAGCTTTAAATCTGTACTCCAGGCACATATAAAAACACCAGTAATAGTCTTTATGTGTCTATTAAAAATCCCTAAACCTGATCTCCTGAGAGATATCAAGGATACAAATTAATGCATGTATTCATTAATACATCAATAAATGTATTTCTTCCTATGCAAGCAGTGTACGTTCCTGAATTTGACTTGGTATCAGCCTATTGCAGTTTTGGGCCATCTATCCGTTAGGCAGCCCTATGACCAACTGAAGAAGCGCCTACGGCAGGCTGACAACATTGCTGCTAATTGCAACGGAGTGGTTTAGCGTTGTCACCCTGCAACAGGAAGTACCTTTTCTGGCAAGTATCAAACTTTGCAACAAATTCACAAAAATGGTTTGCTTAGGAAAACTGTATTCTATGAAACATGATGCAAAATTAGATTATTATTACAATTAAAATTTGGGTTTACGGAACAAGTGCTGCTTACACCAACATTTTTTTTTTAGTTTTGGATAGGGTGGTGAGGGATTAGAACACCTGACGGGTTTTTATTGCTCTCTGTCTCCCTGTTAGGGGGCCAAACACCTTACTACCATAGTACAACTTTTTTTGTCCTGACATCGCACCCTTGTTCAATTTTCGTTCAAACAGCCTATCATGCACAGAGCAATGAAGTTTGCAATTATCATTCGCCAGCACCACCAACTGGCCAATTTCCGTTGATCGAACAACCAAATTTCCCTTTGAGCATGGGCAGTTTTCAACCCGAGATTTTTTTTTTTTGTACGAAAACACCACTAATCTGATGATTTACGTCCAACTAGACGAACATTTTCTAGGCTGCTTGGACGGAAACCGGCCGATAATTGTAAGGTGTATGGGCAGCTTTAGGGAGATTCACCCTCTCTCTTTGTCCTATTGGCCATTATGACTGAATGTTAAAGTAAAAGATAATCCCAAATTTTGGGTTGTCATCAGAACAGCAATAGATGGGAAATCATACATTGAGGACACTAGTTCTGGTGACCCATCTGGGATTAGCCTCACTATGGAGGGATTTGTTTTTTCTTCCTGTCGTGGCTTTCAGACAGGAAGTGAAGGAAAATCTCCCCAATGGGATGTAGATGGCAAAAAAAAAAGCTGACAGGGTTATAACTCTCGCTTACTTTATATAAAACTAAAAAAAGTTTTGGCTTCAGATCTATTGGGACATCTGGGAAGTAAAAAAGAAGGCATGTACCACTAGTTGAGGTCTGCTTTCCGATCTTGCCTGTAAAACCAAAGTAACTTGAGCAGGTATATGATAACCGGCTTTATATGTTTGTGTTCATAAGAACAATTGACTGATTGACTCGCGCTTACTGCATTTGCTGTATTATCTGGTAATGGGATACCAAGGGAATGTGAGACTGGTCACTATTATACACTGGTATACCTGGTAAGTGTTTACATTGCACAATGATTTGAGCGTACCATGGACAGAGCAGATAAAAACAACTCCCAAGTGTAATTAGCATCTCTAATCTCTTTATTAGGCAAGACATTGTATTATTTATAGTGGGAGAGATGTCAAACAATGTTATGACTCCCGCATAGCTTCTAGTGTTAATAAGTCATTGTTTGTGGACATTGATAACTAGGCTTTTTATGTGTTCAGGTTAAAAAAATAGCTGTAAGTCTCTGTCTGTAAGTTTTTATGTTAATTACGGATGCACCAAAATTTCGGCAAAAATTGGCACTTTTGGCAAATTGTGGAAAGCGCCATGATGGCCACAAATTCGGGCAAAAATGTAGTGCATCCATAGCTTTTCTTCTCTCTGCCGAGCGTCGGTCCATGTGGCTTCCGATGCAGCGCTGGCGCCCAGCGCGGAGGAGAGAAGCTTTCAGGACGCGGTGCGGGGTGGTGACAGCTTTCATCGTTGCAAGAGGCCGAACTCTCCTCCCGCGCCCCCCAACTCCAACTCCTGTGTCAGGATGGAGAGCAGTGAGTGGAGGAGAATGTTGTTATCTGTCACAAGAGGCGGAGCTCTCCTTCCCCACCGCCCGCCCCCCTCCTGTGATAGCCGATTCAGGATAGAGAGCGGGTATACAAACACTCACTGATCAGTGATCTACATCACTTCCTGTTCATTCATAATTGTGGACATGTTAAGCACACTATCTCCACAAGTTATGAATGAACAGGAATACTCAATATAGAGGATTCCTGTTCATTGATAACAGGGGCTGAAGAAAAAGAGATTGAGGATTCTGTGTCCTCAATCTCTTTTTCTATTCTAAAAGGGAAATATCAGGGATCTGTTTAGACCCCCAATATTTCCTTAGAGCCCCTGATCAGCTGATCGTTGAGTGTTTGTAAATAACGAGACATAGTGTACTTACTATGTACCAGTTATGAATTAATAGGAAGTGATCTACATCACTTCCTGTTCATTCATGATTGTGGACATGTTAAGCACACTATCTCCACAAGTTATGAATGAACAGGAATACTCAATATAGATGATTCCTGTTCATTGATAACAGGGGCTGCAGAAAAAGAGATTGAGGATTCTGTGTCCTCAATCTCTTTTTCTATTCTAAAAGGGAAATATCAGGGATCTGTTTAGACCCCCAATATTTCCTTAGAGCCCCTAAAGTAATAAAAATAACAATAAAATAATTACAAAATAACTTTAATTTTTTTTTTTAAAAGATTGGGGGAAAAAAGTCATTTTCGGTTTCGGCCTGACGTATTTTTTATTTTCTGTTTCGGTCTCAAAATTCCATTTCGGTGCATCCCCAATGTTAATACTTTTTTTTCTTTTTTTTTACTATTTACATTAAAGCAGAACTCCGTTAATGAAAAAAAAACTTACCCTTGCAGAGGGGCTACACCCGCACTGCAAGGGTTAAGTGCTGGTTTTGTCTTGGGGCTCAAATAAAGCAGAGATACTCACCTGATCCTTGGTCTTATGGTGGTTAGCGCTCACCTCTCTCCCACTTCACTCCTACTATGGAATGCCCCTCAGTGTCCTCACATATAATGCAAGTTAATGGACCTGCATAAGACATGATGACGTCAGTCAACGGTCGTTAGACCACCGGAGCCTGGGGAAGAAGAGGCTGTGGGGAGCGGTCTTGCAGCCCAGTGGGACCAAAGATCTGGTGTGTAATACAGCTTTGAGTCCCAGAGGACAAAGTAAATACCAAAGAACATAGTGATTACTGTGTACCCAGTTATTAATGAACAGGAAGTGCTATACATTACTTCCTGTTCATGTATGAATGGGGACATAGTAAATGTTTACTATCTGTTCACTTTATGAATGAACAGGAAGCAGCTCAGTACCGAGGCTTCCTGTCCATTCATGACTGGGTTGATAGTAAATATTTACTATCTCCAGATTGCAAATGAACAGGAAGCCTCTGTACTGAGATATTCCTGTTCCTTGAGTGCTGGGGCTGCAGTAAAAGTAATTGAGGACTCTGTGTCTTCAATCTCTTTTTCAATTTTAAAAGGGAAATATCAGGGGTCTGTTTAGACCCCTGATATTACCCCAAAGCCCCTAACCGTAAAGTAAAAAAAATAAATATAATAAAAAATAAAATAATTTAAAAAGGTTAGAAAAAAAAGCCAGTTTTGGTTTTGGCCTGACAAATTTTAAAATGTCAGTTTTGGTCTTAAAATTTCATTTCGGTGAATCCCTACGAAATAAAAAAAACAGCTGTAAAGACCAAAGGCGAAAGCACACATCTGGTTAGATCTCTCTTAGGCCTCATTCACACGAGAAAAAGCCGACACGTGCAGCTCCGTGCTGCGTGCACGGCCGTATCGTGCAGCTCCCAGGAAGGACAGGTGCTGCATGTGATTAGTACGCAGCCCCTGTCCTTCTCTATGGGAGTACGTGGTCGTACGCTGCCCTACGCTCACCCCAAGTGCAGGTCTGTACCGGTAAGGATGTCCCGGCTTGGACGCAGACAGGATCCATCCCACACGCATGTGGCGGGCGGGTCAGCGTAGGGTGGCGTACGGCTGCGTACTCCCATAGAGAAGGACAGGGGCTGCGTACAAATCACACACAGCACCTGTCCTTCCCGGGAGCGGCCCAATACAGCCGTGCACGCAGCACAGAGCTGTACGTACCGGCTTTTTCTCGTATGAATGAGGCCTTACTGTAACAGTGCTTTAAATGAATTTGTAAGCCAATTTCTGCCTTTGTAAATAATTAATCCTCTTTAATTACAACCGCTGCACAAAAAAGAAAAAAAAAGGCAGACAGCCCCTGTAATTCACGATAACAGCGGTAAACTGACTCTGTATACCTTGTGACAGTGCTCTGCTGGTTTTCCCCAGTGTCAGAAGACAAATTTATTCCGTACCTCAGCGACTTCTGCCGTTTTTCCTGTTACTGCAACTAAATAGGCGCTTTGAAATATCACAAAGTGACATGTTAATGGCTCCAGAGCCCAGACTCTTTAGAATTGGATGAGACGCAAAGTAATGCTTTGCCGTTTCAAGATGGAAAAGGGGCTCATGTAAATTGCTCAGTGACAACATAGCTAAGAGTTTTTTTGCAGTGCCGGGAAGTCATCATATTGATGGTCAGGAGAGCGGGCTCAGAGCCAGTAGAGGTACAGGAGAGCACAGGGTCAATACAATGAGCTCCTATCCAGTCGATGAATGGAAATGCAATGCACAGAGCTGTTAATATCTATTACCGGCATATTCATTTTACTGCATTGAGCGTTCAAGGACTTTCATGAAGGCTCTTTTACTAAAAGGGCAATTGGTAATGTGAGGATATTTTTGCTACAGTGCAATTTTTTCCCCGTAAAATCAAGGCGGTTTATTTTCCCTTGGAATTCCACGGCACGCTGCATTTGTCATTTTCATAATAAGGGCTTATACACGGTGGAGTTGTTTGAGCACCTCCAGACAATTCGCAGGCTAGGAATAGAAAAGAAACTCATTGCTGTTACAGGCAACGCAGATAAGAACCCAAGAGTTTTGGGATGACCTTTTTAGCATTGTGTACTAATGCCAGGATGCTGCCAAAGACATAGGTCTACCCGGTTACCAAAGGCAGAGCAATGCTGTGCTACTGGACAAAGAGCAGTGCAATGTTACCCATCATTTCATGTTATTAGAGCAGTGCAACGGTACCCATTGTACCCTGTTGGCAGAGCAGTGCAATGGTATCCATCATGTCATGTTATCAGAGTAGTCCAATGTTGTCCATATTCTATATTATAAGAGTAGTGCAGTGGTACCCATCATGCCGTGTTATCAAAGCAGTGCGATGGTACCTATTGTGCCATGTTATAAGAGCAATGTAATTGTACCCATCATGTCATGTTATCAGAGTTGGCCAATGGCATCTGTTGTGCCCTGTTATAGAGCAGTACAGTGGTACCCATCCTGCCATGTTATTAGAGCAGGGCAATGGTACCTGTTGTGCCATGTTAGCAGAGCAATGCAATGGTAATGCAATGGTACTCATTGTATCATGTTATCAGGTCATGTTGCCAGGGTAGTGCAATGGTATCCACCATGCCATGTTATCAGAGCAATGCAATAGTACCTGTTGTGTCATGTTATAAGAGCAGTAAAATGGTACCCATCCTGCCATATTATTAGGGCAATGCATTGGCACCCTTGTTATAAGAGCAGTGCAACAATGCCCATTGTAACATGTTATCAGAGCGTTGTAATGGTACCCATTGCCCCATGTCACCAGCGCAATAACATGATACCTGTTGTGCCATGTTATTAGAGCTGTGCAATGGTATCCATTGTGTGATATTATCAGAACAATGTAATGGTACTTGTTGACTTGTTGCCCCATGCCATCATCAGAGCAATGCAGTGGTACGTGTTGTGATTTTACCATCTTTTTTGCACTTGTGGAATGCTCAGCAGCCAAGAAGAAGGGCACAGTTACCCCACAGTTATCTTGCTATCCCATACATAATACAATGTAGGATTTCACATGCAAGTGGCAATGGAGACACGACACCAACAGTGCAAAGAAATGCCAGGATTTTGGTGAATGGTTACTGCCCCATTTTCTCCCTACGGTATTTGGAATCAGACACTGGACATCCCCAGCACTTTGCTGCCCTGTGATACCCTACACTGATGGCACATAGAGGCATAGAGGGCCTGACTTATGCATAGCCAGCATCGACTGCAGCCAAGTATGGTAGGGCAGCCAGAGGGGGCACACTGGCCCTCTTGCATCATGTTGCTGACTGTCAGTAACACATTGCTGTGCATAATAAAGTCTCCCAAACTGTGTACTTACAGTTTGCTCTATTCTTCAAGTCTTCCGTTCTAGGTGTACATTTTGGGGCTGGTTCACACCTAAGTGTTTTCAGTTTCACGTGTGTATCGCAGAATTTTTTTCTGTGCGTTTTTGTGCAGTTTTGGTTTTGAAAACGCACAATTCTCCCAACATAGAGATGTCTATGAGACCAAAACCGTGCGGCATCCTCCTGAAAATAGCTCCTACATCTTTTTGCGCGACAGGCGTTTTCCTACGTGCGGCGCAACACTAACAGTCACCATTAATTTGCATGGACTAGATCCACGTGGATCTGAAATTTTGCACTTTTAGCTTTTTTTTTGCACATTTTTTGATCCATCAAATTTGGATATCTATCATTAATCACTAGAAGTATTGGTATAGCAATATTTCTTATATTATATCAATTACCAATTGGACCCATAGCGCTGCATATTTATTTCCATTTACAGTCTAGACAGGAGCCTAGGGCCTGCCGATGTTCAAGGGACCCAGCTACAACCTTTATGCTCGTTCAGTATACCAGGGGGTAGTGCAATGGGTCCAAGCTATGTACCTGTGTACCTATGTATGACTGAGGTTGGTCAGTCTCCTGTCTCTTCTTACAAGCTCATTGATCAGGCTCCTCCCCACACAGATTTCCATTCTTTTTTTTAATGAAACAATCCTTTTCCTAAGATCTGATAAACTGCCAGTGACACGTGATTGAAAAGGTTCTTTTTTTTTCATTCAGCAGGCTCATTTTTTGACCCATGCCCTCAGCGTACTACCCAGGTTGTGTTTGAATACCATTCTGGTAGGAGAGTAGCACGGTTGAAGTCTCCACGGGATCTGTATGGCGTATCCTCAGCCAGTTTCTTCCAGCTTCCACGGTGGCCGTACGAATGCCAAGTTCTAAAGGAGAAGATTGATCATATTGGTAAGCAGTCGCTAGACAGACTATGGAACTATCATTAGATATACAGTATTATTTCATGTGAAGGACATGCATGCTAAGTAATACGTCAGTGCAACACTTTCAGGTATTTATTACTTCTCACAGAGATCACAGTACTCCCCTGACAATGCCTCCATCTGCTTTTCTCTCCAGAAGGATGGAACCATCTTTTTTCAATCATCATCCAGGGTCACCATGGCTGTGTTTACAAATATCTGACAGAAATCAGCCCCCTGCTGCAGCCTGTCACCTTGAGGTGGCATCAGAAAGTGATCACAGGGGGGGGGCACAGTAACAACAGTGTATTGCCACCATTGCCATTGGTGAAATAATTGGAAAACTACTATATGCAGACCATGTAGGGGATGTATCATTTATTGAAATGTAGAGTGCATACAGTGTTAGAGCTCACTATTCTGGGAGTCCAGTACCTGAAAACTGAAAGAAAGCTGCGACATGTATATTGACAAGTAGTTTTAAAATGAACCTTACTGAAATTTGAAAGTATATCTAATGCCAAAAACGTTTTTTTTCATCGTGGATAGCATAGAGCAGGGTTATTGGGTTAAAACTGAAGTAGGTTCAGTCAGTAAAATTTGTGGGTCCACATGTGACCTCATTGGTTGTTAGGATGCCCATACCGGTGGCTGTAGCAACCAAGGAGATGGGTAACTCGAGCTGGGTTATGGCTGGCTGGCATTTAATGCACCTACCTCAGAAAGTCTCTAAAGCCAGTGCATCCTCTGTCAGCTAGCCAGACATAACCCAGTGCAGGTGCATGATTGTAGTCCAGAGCGAACCAGCACTCAGTCCGTGTCCAGACCGCGGCCCACCATTTATTGATCCCTGGCATAGAGAATAGTTCAAACCCCGTCAGGCTTTTTGTTTTTTGTTGGGGAGATTTCCCTTCACTTCCTGTCCTGGAAACACGATAGAAAGTGGCAGAAAATCTCACCAAAGGGAAAGGATATCACTGTCATTGGAACACATGTCCCCACTGAAAGATTTCACCCCATCTCAAGTGTGAATAATAGCCTCGTAGTAATAGAGATGCTGGCTTTCTTGTAACAGTTTGAAAGGTATTCTCCTGGATAGTCCAGCTCCCACTGTTCAGATTCCCTGCGGAGATCAGTGCCTGCGGAGATCAGTGCCTGCGGAGATCAGTGCCTGCGGAGATCAGTGCCTGCGGAGATCAGTGCTGCAGCTTTATTAGACACCGGCGCTATTGGCTATATGTAGTGACCCCACTCTCCACTCAATTGTTCATGAAAAATATGGCTGCAGGCAGCATATTGTAAATGCCAAGGGGGAGCGGAGACATGACACCCGTACCGGTGTCTGACGGGCCTGCAGCACTGGTCTCCGCAGGAAGTTGGAAGCTGAACTTAGGGCTAGTTCATCCTTTGTTTCCTCACTTTGTTTTGGGGCAGGAGGGGGCATGGTGGTGCATTGACCTCAACAGCACCGCAGTCACTCCCTCTGGCCGCAATGCGATCGGCTGCATGGGAACACGTGGCACATTAGTGCCTGCATTCTGGTCCGGTGCAGTCAGAAAAAGTAGTACACGCATTATTTATTCTGACTGCACCGGACCGGAACGTAGGCACTGATGTGCCACGCGTTCCTGTGAAGCCAATCTTATTGTGATCAGAGGGCATGGCTGCGGTGCCATTTAGTTCAATGCACCGCCATGCCCCCTCCGCCCCAAAACAAAGTGAGCCGGGGGGAATACAATCTAGTGCGTTCCAGCCACAATCGGGCGGGAACGCACTGAGGATGGTGTGAACTAACCCTAAAAGAAAATATTTCAAACTGAAGAAAGCCAGTATTTATATTACTACAAAGCTAAGATAAATTGCTTTATTTGCAGTGAAAATATATGTACGTAAACCCTATAAGTTAACTTCTTATTTTTGCTTTCTTTTAGTCTGTTTCATATGCCATCAGAAGCATTTTGTTATATCTGTTTGATAAGTGCAGAAAAAAATCCTGTTGATCCTGCCAGAAATCCAGTGCTGTCCTGGGCAGTTTACAGCTTTATCTCGAGCATTGTTATCAACCCTGCCTAATTCACCTTTGAGGACCACAGAACACCTCTCTCCTATGCTTTTAGAGCTGAGGAGAGGGGGGGTGTTATGTAGTCCTAAGACACTTTCTGTCCTAAGATGACAACACTACTGCTCCATAAAGTGAGTGAGCGTTGTCACCCTAGGACAGGAAGTGTGTTACTAGGCAGGATCATCAGGTGAAAACAAAGGGAAGAAAGCCTGAAAAAAGAGAACGAATGCAGCCCCCACATCTGAAGGTCAGTAAGCTGCAATATATGAAATTTTTGTTCTTGGGTTTACAGACACTTTAAAGATCAAGTTATTCTGTAATAAAATGTGATCTTTGTGTTCCTTCAGAGTGGGAGCCGCCTGTTCCTGAGCCCATGTACCAGCTGACAGGATTGGAGAAAGAGCCTGCGTGTGCGGACCCCCTAGAGAGCAAGGTGGTCTACCAAGTCAGCGAAGGTTTGTGCCAATCCTCGGTGTGGTTTATATTGGGCACCTGATGTCTCCTTTAAACCTTTTATGCATTCCCTTTCAAAAAGTAAAACTCTTTGTTTCCGCCTTCTCTTGACTGAGATGAAAGCCATCATTGTTTAAATAGAGCACGGCGTAAACAAACAGGCAATTATTCCGCGCACGCCGCAGTACTCTGTGACGCTCGGCATCTTAGAAAGGCTAATTTTTCTTAATTAGAACACTGGCGGGCAAGATGAAAGTGCTGAGCTTGCAGACGTCAGAATAAAAACTTCTCCGCAGATGAACGCTTTTGAAAAAGATACCCAAAAGATCGACGCTCAGAAGTGCCTCTCAGGAGCCCAGCCAAGCGGCTAGAGGAAATGGAAAACGCTGCAGATTTGATGGGTTTCCCCTAAAGCTTCTGTCGTGTTAGCAACTCATCTGCCAGTCCCAGCAGTCAGCTGCTGATTAGTTGTAAAGTTTTCTGGCATCATCCATTTTGCCGGTGGACAGGTCATATGCCTCATTGGTTAGGGAAAAACTCCCCTGGTGCACTACATCTCCCAGGGTGCTAATGCTCACCATGTTATCCTGGGATTGATACTGCGTGGCTAAATGGAAAATTATGGTTTTCTTTGAGTTTAAGGAGAAGTATTGAGGGAGTAAAACGTACTGTTCCCAATATTTAGAGGCGGTGTGTGGCACTGCAGGTGTCATATGCTGGCTCTATAGAGTGAAAGCTGAGTGATCACAAACCGCTGATTGTTCAGCTCAGTCTTTTTCCCTGCAGAGAGCAGTCACTGTCAGTCACCTGCCCCTCGCAGGGATTCCTCCTCCACTCCTTTTGTTCCTCCAGTGCATATTGGAGGGACAGACGGGGAGAGGGCGGGCACAGCTGTCTCTGACTCTAGAGAGGCAGAGCCAGCTGTCAATCAGGCAACAGGGTGGATCTTTCCCACCTGCAGCACGACTCTGCGCTTTCAGCAAATAGGCAGTAATCAAGCTCAACAAACATGGCTGCCTCCATTACATTTCTACAGTACATACATAATTACATATTATATATAGAAACAAGGTTTTTAAAACATCATCACACAATGATAAGATTTTAATTCAGCTAATCTATTTTACATTCATCTATAGAAAAAACATAGCAAAGGCTATTTATTCCCTTTACAGTCCAATTTGAAGGCTCACTATGTATTACTGTAATGTAGTCAGGCTGCCTATATTAGTAATAAACATGGGGCTCTTTTACTTTTTTAACTGCTATGTGCTTCAGTAAGGGTTAAAATACTCTGTGCTGGCAGCAGCTCTCTCACATAAAGCAGCAGCCTGGCTCTCCATTGGTCCAGCACACTCAAACACTGCGCCAACCTAAAGCTCTGCTTAAGGAGTGAGAGCGGTGTCGGACAGCAAGAGAGCCGGGCAGCTACTTTGTATGAGAGAGCCGAAGGCTGACTCTCCTATGTGCTGCCAGCACAGGGTATTTTAACCCTTACTGCATAGTAATGCATATACAGCTTGACTGGCGAGGGTTCTTTTAGGCTTTAAGGAATACTATTATTATTATTTTTATTATTATACAGGGTTTATATAGCACCAACAATATAAGGAAGACATTACAATTATAATACAATTCAAGACAAGATGGTTAGGAGGGCCCTGCCCATGAGAGCTAACAATCTAATTAGCATTAAATATACCTTTTATAGGTGTGCTTAAAAAAATTCTCTACTTTTATCTTAAATTGTCATAAAACAGAGCTCTGCTTTCATTTAAAATAGGAGCAGCCTTGTCAGTAAAGAAGACTTACTTTATCTGATTATAACTGCTGGTTACCTTTGCACACATTTTTGGATCTTTGTGTTTCTTTCTCCTTAGCCCTTTAGGACTCATTCACACCACATCCAGATCATCTCCAGACCAGACCAGATTGTTTCCGGACCCAAAATGCATCCTAATGTATCCCTCTGCTATTCCTGGCCTCTGTTCACACCAGCACAGTCCATTACAGACCTGTGACAATGAGACTGTCACAGGTCGGCTCAGTAGATCGAGAAGTGAGCGAACACATACCGGCGTTCGCTCACCTCTCGCTCCTGTCACGGCTCTCTGCCGTGACAGGGGAGGGACTGGATTCCCCGCTCCGATCCGCCAGCGCTGACTGGCGGGCCGGACGGGGGAGGGGACGGGTACAGCTGGCTCTGCCTCTAGATAGGCAGAGCCAGCTGTCACTCACGCAGCTGGGTGGATCCAGACATAATTGTCGGGATCCACTTCGGCTGCGGCGTCTCTTCAGCTGCAGCTCGCGGTATACAGAGCTTTGGGTCACAGGAGAACGCTAGTTTGCGTTCTCACGCGACCCTCAGTATATGGGGAAAAGCCCTGACCACATAGTTCTCCTTTAAAAAAAAAAAGTTAGTAATCCGCAACACTGTGGTTTAATAGGAGCTTTCCCTGCTCTGCTTCTGCATCAGCTGTGCTGTTACTTAGCATGGCTTACTGATATTGTACTATGGTACTTGTAGGCTACTAGATTTAATTAGGACTGCTCACTTTTTTGCAGGGAAAAAGTGTTCATTGGCTATATGTAGTGACCACTTTTTTTTTTTTTTTTTATTAAACCAAAGTTATTTAACTTTTGTTCTTTACTCCTTAGTGTGATTTAACAAGCTCTGTAACACTCGAAATATATAGCAAGTAGAGAATTGGACACGGCTTTCCTCAAATTGATTCAGTTTTGCCCATTAAATTTCATTTGGAGACATTTCCTGCAATAAAAAAATCAGGCGTTCCACATACCCCAAGAATAAAATTTACAAGGTCAGTCTAATCATTGTTGTGGACACGTCCTGAATATTAAAGACACAATTAAAATATCTAAGGGTTCAGCATTCTTCATTGTGCAGCAGCGCGGGGTAAGGAAGTCACTGCACTGTTATACAAATGGAAGACTGTTTGCAGATCTTTGCTTCTCATAGCTGAATAGTAACTATCATTGTTCAGTACACAGAAAACATATTTACAATGGAGCCAGGACTGAAACTAAATGCAACAGGTTATCCTGTACAAAATCCTCCATATTTCATCAGTAAGGCTTAGCCTGCACTTGCAACTATTGATGGCGCAGCTAAAAAAAAGCGCTCACCCAAGAGAATTTAAAGTTTTGGCAACTGCAGGCAAATGTCGCTGATTTTTGTAAAGGTGATCAGTCTTTCAGTATCTGCAATTATTAGGGATGCACCGATACCAATACTAGTATCGGTATTGATGCCGAGTATTTGGGCATCAATACCGATACTAGCCGGCTTCATTCTCCCTAGTCACCTCATGACGAGGGAGCATGGAGCCGGCTTCCCGGCCAATGAGGAAGCCGGGCGCCGCGTCATTACACCTTCCTGATTGGCCAGAAAGCCGGCTCCATGCTTTCTCGTCACCTAGTGAGTCTTTACACGCTTCCCGGCTAATCAGGAAGCCAGGTCGTGAGCCAATACACACCACCTGGCTTCCTTAATGGGACTTCCGGTATTCAGTATCGGCGAGCCCCGAAAAAAATATCGGTACTCATACTCCATAGCGAAATACCGGTATCGGTGCATCCCTAGCAATTATCACTGTGATTACATGACTGATTACCCAGTGGGATGCAGTGGGGATCTCAGATTTATCATTGCTCAGGAGCATGCTACAGAGAAGAACCCTTGCTCTCTGTGGGGAAGCAGTGGTCTCTCTGCAGAAATCTGACACACTTCCTGCTGAGTCATAGCTAGAGCTCCCCAAATGTCATGCTCCCTCCTGATTAGGGAGCTCTAGTCCTGACTCACAGGGGGTTAGTCGCACTTCTGCAGATAGGCCGCTGCTTTCCCCCAGAGAGCAAGGGCCCTTCTTTGCAGCATGCTGACAGGGGACAGGCTTTTCTACTTATGCTGTAGCTACTTTCTGTAACTGCAAGACTTTGCACACTGTTTGCTCTGATGCTTCTAGAATGTACTTAGCTGACTTAAAGGTCCATGTCACCTGACCTCCTGTATGTGAGAAATACTGCCTGGCCAAAAAAAGTAGCCACCTGGATTTTGGTCAGTTGGTCAGGTTTAGGTTCAGCAACGTTATGTTCCTAAAAAATGAAGTCAGCTGTCTACCTGAATATACCGAATGACCAGGTTCTTCCATCAATGGATATTTTTCTTCCCTGATGGCACATTGGGCATATTCCAAGATGACAATGCCAGGATTCATCGGGCTCAAATTGTGAAAGAGTGGTTCAGGGAGCATGAGACATCATTTTCATTCATGGATTGGCCACCACAGTGTCCAGACGTTAACCCCATTGAAAATCTTTGGGATGTGCTGGAGAAGACTTTGCACAGTGGTCCGACTCTCCCATCATCACTACAAGATCCTGGTGAAAAATTAATGCAACGCTGGATGGAAACAAAATGTTGTGACATTGCATAAGCTTAAGCCATGGCGAATCTGTGCAATACTCAAAGCTAAAGGTCATCCAATTAAATATTAGACTGTGTGAGCTTTTTCTTTGGCCAGGTAGTGTATACTGCCACCCGGAACTTACAAGTGATCCTTTGAGCCATGTTTTACCAGTTTACCAACATACTCATTGGAGCAAGTAATGGTCACCATTCTGCTAAATAACCAGCGCACATTAATCCCTAGGCATATGCAATTAGCTCTCCTACACAATATAACAGCACATGACAAGTATTTTTTTATTGTTCGATCTCTTTTTTTTTGCCTGGACGTTTTCTACTGTTATGATTTATCTTCTCAGAGATGATTGCTACAAGAACTTTATAACCTCTCGTTGAATATCTTTATCTCTTCCCTTTAATCCGCCGAGCCCAATATGAAACTAATTCCCCCAAAATATGTTTCCTAATTTCCATTTAATTCCATCTTCATTATGTGAAAATACCAAAAAGTCCCCATCTCCATAGAGACATAATGGTTGCTTTCAGAACATGAGCTGATTAAATTCCATACAGTGTCTTATTACCGCAAGATATGTGTGACTCACGGCGCTGCCATTGTTTCGCTGCCACTCTATTTTTGCTTTTGCTCTCTGTACCGAATGCTATTTTTTACCCTAATCAGTTTTTTGGGGGGGGAGGTGGGGGAATAATTGCTCTATAAAACTCTCTTTGAAAATGTCACCGAACGTGCGATACATCGGCTCCCTTTCACAACTGCGCCTTAATTGCTAATATTTTGAAAATCCGTGGTATTTTCTGCTAAAATACGCCATCGTTTCTCTTGCTGCAAAAAAACAGCATCTTGTCACGCTGAGCTCGGCGTGCAGCTTTTTTCCTTTTTTTTTTTTGTTACAAAAATGAATGCCCATCATTTATACAACTTCAAAAAAAGAAAGACAGTACGAAATGTCATATTAAAGGGAACCTGAAGGATGCAGGGAGACTTTCCTTCTGGAAATGCTAGATCCCTGGCTGTCATGGCTGTCCAATGACTTCAGTGTTTTCGGGGTCACTGACATCACCCGGATGTTTGACTGCATACTTGTTGGCCACAGACAGCCAGGCAGCTTGAATTCTTAGATGGAGGTCTGCAATGGCAGCCTCTATACCTAAATACAAATGCCCTTTCAAGTTGAACTCCATGATAAGCAAATATTCTCTAAATATAGTCCTTGAATCTTGATGAGCTGTGTGTATTTCTTGGGGATCTGTGCAGTAATCCAGTGTGAAACTATCCCTCTGTGCAGGAGCTTCCTGTAAAAAGACCGGTTACTGCTGCTCTTTCTCTTTGTGCAGGGTGACTGGTCTTGTATCCGCCCCCTCCTGTAGTTTTCTGCAATGGGTGGGACCTGCTAAGAGCTCTTCGCTTCCTCTAACACTCTATCTGGAGTCATGGTCAGCTCCTGGCAACCATTGATGTCAGTGAGCTGGGCAGTATGCCAGACAGAGGTACTGTGGACACCCCACCCAGAATTCCTCCCCCTGGTAAAATGTGCCGACAACACTCCAACATACAGTATCCTAGCGTCCTCCCATGACCCAAAGCTCAGTATATAGCGGGCTACAGCTCGCTATATACTGAGAGCGCCGCAGCCAGGGCGGATCATGACAATAGTGTCGAGATCCACCCAGCTGGCTGATTGACAGCTGGCTCTGCCTATCTAGAGGCAGAGCCAGCTGTGCCCGCCCCCTCCTCCGTCCATTCCTCCAGTCAGCGCTGGAGGATCGGAAAGGGAAGGGGGGAATCCCTGCGGGGAGTGGTGACTGACAGTCATCGCTCACTGCAGGGAGATGATTGGTAGGTGAGCGAGCGACGGTATGTGTTCGCTCACTTCCCAATCTATACAGCCAACGTGTGACAGTTTCAATGCCACAGGTCGGCTCCAACTATGAGGATGAGTGGAAATGACTCACCTCATAGTTCTCCTTTAAGTAAAGGTGCTTTTTAAAGGTACTCTACTCTACAATGAGCATTCAACACTGAGGGGGAGCCCCACTGCATGGATAGTTTTACAATTTTCACACAATTTATCTTTAACTCTTTCCCACTCTATCCAGTACTTAAAGTAGTATTAAGCTCTCACACTTTTGTCTCTGTGTGTTTGTGGAGACACAAACAGAGTACTGGCACACACACCAGGGTGTCTCCATAGGACCCTGCAAGGGAAAGGAGTCCCCCATAACAGGATATCCGGGCCAGAGCTCAGGGGACCAGCTGATTCTGCAGGAAACTAAAAATTTTAAACATCAAGGAGCAGCATCCATTGTAAGTGATTTCATCAGCATTTGAAATAGCTTAAAAACCTTTTGGCTTTAATATCATTTCAAGTTAAAGAAACAAAATAGCATTCGAATTTAAAGCTGAACTCCAGGCAGATATAAAAGACACAAATTAATGCAGCTTTGTATTCATTAATACATCATTACACTTATTTTCTTACATGCCACATGATACTTACTTTGTTTTTACAGCAGAACTCAGGTGCTAACAAGGAACATGCTGATAGGAGTGGAGGGCAGAGTGACAGAGATGAGCCCATCAGTCTGCTGCCTTTCCTTTCACTGTTCAATCACAGACTGGGGGAGGGACAAGACCAGTAAGGGTTACTGAACTGCAGAATAGAAACGTCAAGTCTCCTGCCCTGCCAGACAGGGCTGTGCTGTGTGACAGAGCTGTGGAAATCTCAGAACTGGATAGATACAAGTACAACGTCTTTGGCAGGTAAAACAGCAGCTCCCATATATGTTCTTCATCTGTCTATTTAGCCATTTGCCTGAAGTTCAGCTTTGAGTAGAAATAAAGCTGCAACCCTGACTTAGCTGGCACCCAACCTACGGCCATGATCATTTGCCAGCCTGCTGCCCGTTCCACTTTGTTGGTGATGAGCATTTTCCTGCAGGGGGCTGCGGTGTACCCCTCTGTGCCTAACATTTGTCAAGCCTAATGTCTGCTAACCTTCAGAGCTCAGGTCACCTGACAACGTCGGCCATTTTGAGCTTCCGCGAATCCTATTGATTTTCTGTGTACATAAATAACATGTGCCGGGAATAATAATGAATCTTCCGCTTTTCTCTCCGAGTTTCTTTTGTCTTGAAAACAGCAAACTCAATTTTAACCCATCACCGTCCTTCCTGTCAGATGATTATTTTTTTCCTGGAGGGTTACGCTTTCAATTTCCTGTTTTCTCAGACATTCATTAGCACGATGTCAGTGTAATCCAGCACGTGTCTCTAGCAGGAGATGTCCTGATCTTCCTTTGTTCCGCTGCATTGTAATTAACTTTTATCTTCGGGGAGTTACAGTTTAAAGTGGAACTCCAGCCAAAAATTGTTGTTTTATTATCTTGGGACAGAGTGTTAGGGTCTCTGTCAGCCTATTATTGCATTCAGTGGGACTGTTATACCATCACTTCCTGTCATGTAAGGGGACATTTCCTGAATGGGCAGAAACACTGCCAAAATCCAAGTTTGTATTATACTAGGGAAGGATACAAGATGGGGACATTTGTTACATTTTAATTGCTGCTTGTATCACCAGTGTTTGGGGATACAACTTTCCAAAAAAGTTGCTCTTGCTTCGATACTAACTCATACTCTTCAATCCAGAGCTGTCCCCCACAGTACTTCTTCTCCACCACTAGGTGCCACCTGTCTTCTTGGTTGAATGGCATTCAGCTTGTTCAACCTATTTTCTGTGAGCCCAGGCTATCATAGACCTGGCCCCTGAGGACACCTCATCACACCACCTTACAGTACTCCTGGAATGGGCAACGCCCGCATGCCATTAGCCTCGGTCCAGGAGAAAGGACTATCCAGCACTGCCACCAAGGAAGATGCTTAAAGGAGAACTATGAGGCGAGGGATTTTCACTCAATCTCATAGTTCGAGCCGACGTGTGACAACAAAACTGTCACACATCGGCTCTCTTGATCGGAAAGTGAGCGAACACATACCGTCGCTCGCTCACTTTCCGATCATCTCCCTGCAGAGAGTGGTGACCGTCAGTCACCGCTCCCTGCAGGGATTCAGGAATTCCCTGCTTCGATCCTCAAGTCACGAACGGGGGGGAGAGAGGGGGAACAGCTGGCTCTGCCTCTAGATAGGCAGAGCCCGCTGTCACTCATGCAGCTGGGCGGATCTCGACAGCATTGTCAGGATCCGTCCCGGCCGTGGCGCTCTCAGTATATAGTGAGCAGTAGCCCGCTATATACTGAGCTTTGGGTCACAGGAGGATGCTAGTATACTGTATGTCCTCCTGTGACCCTTAAGAGAACTATGGGGAAAAAAGGTTACCCCATAGTTCTCTTTTAAAGTGATATTACAGTCAAAAGGTTTTTAAGCTATTTCAAATGTTGATTACACCACTTACAATGGATGCTGATCCTTGATGTTTTAGAGTTTTAGTTTGCTCTAGAATCAGCTGGTACCCTGAGCTCTGGCCCTGATGCCCTGTTTTATTGTGGCTGCTTTCCTTTGCAGGGTCTTATGAAGACACCCTTGTGTGCCGCTTATAAGCTGTGTGTGTGTCCACAAACACACAGACAGAGCAAGGCAAGATACTCTCCTTCTCCCCTTCCTCCCTTCTCTAAGCTAGTAGATGGACAGCTTCTGGATACTGCTCTGACCCTTGTACTGGACAGGACGTTCAGGGAAGCTAAGCGGAGAGAGTTAGAACTGTTTGGAGAGATGATGACTGTAAGTGCTTGAACAAGAATGTAAATACCTTGCTGGGATATGTTTTTGTTTTTTTTAAATTTTAATCTGTAATCCATTATTGAATAAAAAATTGACCGTCCAGAGGCCAGGTTCACCACCTTTTCCTGACCCAGATTTGGACCAGTCCTGGAACGTGGTACATTGCGTTTTGCAGTGTTTCTACAGCGATTCTACAGTGATTTTGCCGCATTACGGCAACATTTTTGTTTTGTTTTTAATAGCTTAAAATGGGCTAATTACAAGTACTTGAATTATCGTGCCCTCCTTTATCTTTCTTTTTGCCTGTCACTGTCTCCTTTTTGCCCTGCCCCCTTTTCCCACCCCTCCCATTTCCATGCTCGCTGTCTCACCTGTGGACATAATTAATCTTTTCCCTTTCTTTTGGCAGGGTGGAAGGAGTCGTGCTTCATGTGCTCCCGCGTGGGTGGCAATAGTAGTCCCCTGAAGCCGGTGTCCCCCTTCGTCTGTTATGATTCGGACTCTGAGCTGGTGTTTGAGTCTAGATTTGAGAGTGGCAATCTGCAGAAAGCGGTCCAGGTGTAAGCACATCCTGTTTAAATGTTAATTTAACTCTGGCATGATATGTCTCCACAGAGCCAATATATAGCTTAGATTTCCTGGATTCAAAATTACTCATCTTAAAGAGACCCTGTCATCTTGCCCATGCTGGTCAAAGTGACCATGTCTCTGCAAAGGGGCCCCCTGACTCCCTTATACTCACCTTGCCTGCTCTCCATTGCTGCTTCTTCCTCCACCCAGCCAGCGCCACTATCCAGTGCTTCCCAGTGATTGGGTTTAGATGTACTTTAGTACTTAGATTTGGATATGTGTTATAATTAAAGTGTGTGTAAATCCAAACATAAAATAAAATTGTAATATATTGCAGCTTAAAAGACAAAAATGTGGTGGCTGCTGATTTAGAATAAACTGAAGATCGACACCGGTCAGATCTTTAAGAGGTAGGTTTATTTGGCCGGCCTGGAGCAAGCAGCAATTCAGGCGTGTTCAAATAAAATCGACTTGAAGGCCCCTTTTTGTAGGAATTTAAACAATAGAACCATATGTGTTGCCTTGATGTATCTCCAATATACCGGTAATAAGGCCACCCTGTCCTCATATTTGATTGTGCCAAGAACATTAAAAGGGTCTTCTCGTCTTGATAAGACTCCCTAACATTAAGGTTAGTGGACAGCTGTCTTGGCATTGAACCTATTGTTCCTTAAGCCAAGGTTACAAAACATCTTTATTAGGGTTGCACAGATACCAAGTACAGTACTCTGTACAAGTACGAGCACAAGTACCGATACTTTTGAGCTCCAAGACTAGACTAGAGAAAAATCCAAAGTTAGGAGTCAGCTGTCATTTGTAAGGAGCACACGGAGCTCCTGGGATTTGTACATCTCTGTTTTATTGTACGATTTTGTTTTTATAAATATAAATAAAGTGATGCACGGATACCAGTTTTGTGAGTACGAGTACTGGTACTTGCCGAGTACTTACAAGATACTTTTTTGTTTATTGTCATGTGACAGTTTTTCTAAAACAATACAGACTAATGATTTCAGGACAGTGGTGGAGCGCCAGAGCCAGGCCCCAGCTGCAACCGCTGCAACCCTGGTAGTTCTCATGAAAATGCCAAGTATCTGCACTGGTACTCGAAAAGTATCTGTGCATCCCTAATGTTTATTATTTTTTGTCATTGAACCCTATTTACTTCACCCTATAAGGCCTAATTGTTCTACATGAACTCTAGTTACTTCAACCTACAACGCTAAATGTTCCACATGTTGCTTACTCATACAACTCATTATCTATCTATGTATTATTTATATGTACACATTTTCTTTCCACTATAAGTCAGGACACTAACTGTATATTATATTATATAAATGCAGAACTTATCTGTTTACGTACTCATTTTTCTCTACAATGCATTGCTAATATGAAAGCAGAGGATTCATCTGAAATGCATCTATTATATGTGAAATGCTCTACAAGGCTGAAACCTTCAGTTTCCTGCTCTACAGGGCTAAAACCTTCAGTAATAATAATAATAAGTGTTCATGCTGATTATGAAATATATGGGTTAATATCAAAATGACACTACACTGCATTAGGTTTTTTTTTTCTACAGTTTTTATTCTCTTATCTTCACCTGATGATCCTGCCAGTAACACACTTCCTGTCCTGGGGTGATAGTGCTCACCCACCTTTCTATATATACCAGGACAACAGTAGCAAGATAGGATAGAATTCCACCCCCTCCTAACTAGTAACAGTCAGCACAGACAAAGAGCACAGGGAGACTTTAGCTCATACGATTTCTGGATGGATCAACAGCTATTTGTTTCAGCTTATTAAACAGATATAATGAAATGCTTTCAATGGTATGTCCTAAAAAGCTCCACATGATGTTGTTAGGGTTTCCATTTAATTTAAAACTCAAATTCTGTAATAACTGAAGATACAGTAGAGCTGCCCTTTAAGCCTGATCATTCAGTGTGCAGTTGCTCCACCTAGTGGTTAGCCATATGATAGATTAGCTTTCTGAACATTTTTTGCAGGGGGCCATGACAAAATAAGGTGCCTCCCGTCCAGTAGCAGACAGGTGCGGGCTCCCCGGGCCGCAGAGTGATCTGTAACCCGCAGAGCCTCTGTCCAGCCTGAATACAGAACGGCAATAAGCCAATCACAGGCAGTTTTTCCTTGTCTCAGACGGTTGTTAATTCCACACACACGCATCTTAGGCAGTCAGGTCCATTTCAGAAATCTATTACCCGCATTAGCATTTTTATTTTCTCAGCAGGAAAGCGTTTTTTTTTTCCCAAGCCAGTTGAGCTGCTGTCTGCTTTTTATAGAATAAATTGCCATAAATTCAGTTAGTAGCTGTGCATAATAATAGGATAACTCACAACCTCCACTCCAGAGGCTGACAGCACTCCCGCGTGTCAATGTGAACTCACGCCTTTTGTGATATCCATATTGTGTTTACTGCCTGCTGGAGGTGAGCTGCTCAGAACATTGCACGACAGGGGGGAACAATGAGAATTTGTTGACAGTGTTTGAGTTAAAACTATATTATGGAAATCGTGAAAAAGAATAAGCTTCTAAGCTCAACTTTTCATATAAAGGCATAAGTACAGAATGCACCAAATCACCCACTGCTGGAGGAGACAGGACTTTAGGGTAATGCCATTTGTCCTTTTATTAAATGCTCCACCACCGGCCTGATCCAGATCATGGACCCCTGTACAGTAGCATTTCAGACCCAGAACCTCAACTCCATAGGATTCTGGAGATGTGATAGTCATAATTGGTCAAGCAGTTGACTTCTCATAAGTTGATGTCCTCCTTTATGTCCCGAAGAGATAAGCTCAGGTTTGGACAGAACCTCAGTCTGAACCTGAACTCATCCAAACACGGAAGCTACATAGGCCTCCTGCCCAATCAGAAGCAGACCAGGGCATTGCCTGTTCACAGCTAACCATAACCATAGGGCTGTCACAATTCTCAACTTTCATGTAACAATCGCAGGGGTCCTCGCACTCGCAGGATGTCAGTACTTGGCACTCTTGTCAGTGACCTGTGTCCTATAATTTCCCCGCATGAAAATAGTGAGGCCTCTTGCACATGACTCATGGCATCCTTACATCAAAATGGTAGCACTGAAGTGCTTCCTGTTATAGACAGGAATTGCATCCCTTCTGCCACACCTCCTGACATCACTTTATGTATGATCACTATAAAGCTGGAAGGTTCCAAAGAGAGAGTGCTCAGTTGTTTCAGAGCTATCCACAGTGTGTTCCAGTTGCTAGCCATGTGATTCTGTTACCTGACCTTTGCTACATTTATGGACTCTGATCCTTTTGCTGCCTGCCCTGACCTTATTCTTCGTTTAAATATGATTTTTGGATTTACCCTTTTGTATCATGTATTTGGAATCTGTGCCTGATTCATCTCCTGGGTACGCTATACCAAGGTGTGTTCCCCTGCTATTGGGCTCTGCGTATCCAATTATTGACAGGGGCGGAGTGCTTGTGCTGCTGTCATTTACCTTGTAAGGCCACATTGCCATATTAGGTAAATGTCATTTAGCAAATATAGCCATGTAGCCATAAAAGGTCAATGACGCCACTGCACCCCGTCTCTTTTTTTACGTCAAGCTGCGGGCAGGGAATTCCCTACCCACAGCTGATTGGACAGCATGGAAGAGGGGCCATTTCCAGGTTCGGAGGAGCTCAGGCTTAGATCGAACCTAAGCTCATCCCTAATGTCCAGTTCCCCATCCCACTATCCAGGGCCAATCTGCAGCAGCTGGTTGATATACAAAAACGTAAGCAGCTTGTAGGATGGTTCACTCAATCTCTCCTCAACTGCTATCAAATGCTATCATAATTGATATAAATAAAGAGAACTGGTCACCACTGGGCTTATGCAATAATCTGCATATTTAGTAATTGTGTTGGCTGAAAGATTTATATTTCCCCCTTTGTTGAGCCTTATTTACTTGAACTTTGATTCTTTGTTTGAGAGTCAGCAGTCTGGGTTTAATTGATGTCTGACAGTTGCTGCTTTACCTGCCTGACACCTGTCTGATAGCTTTTTACAGCATACAAAAAAAGCTCCATGTTAAGAGGAGTATGAACAATAGTCTTTGTTTGTGATGCCATTATAGAAACTCAGGAGCTGGGGGACAGTTGTGAGGTCAGGCAGTTAAGAGGGCGGCAACTATCAGACTTCGGGTGAACCCTGACCACTGACTTTTAAAAGCAGGTCAGGTTTCTTTTAAATCACACACTTGGGGGCCAAATTTATAAAGCAGTAAATTGGACATACACCAAACATTCACTGCAGGTAAGTCTTCCAGGAGCATGTGTTTTAAATGGCATTGATTCACCACTAGTGAATGCTTGCTGAAAGTCACATTCACTGCTTTATAAATGTGCCCCTTAGAATTGTCTATAATTTTGTTTGTGTTTTTTTAAAGGGGTAAATATGAGTACGAGCTGTCCCTTCGTACTGACCTCTATACGGATCGACACACCCAGTGGTACTATTTCAGAGTGACAAACATGAAAGCTGGCATTCTGTACCGCTTCACAATCATCAACTTCATGAAACCAACCAGCCTCTACAACAATGGCATGAGACCCCTTATGTATTCTGAAACAGAGGCAACCACAAGACAAATAGGATGGCGCAGAATCGGAGATGAGATCAAGTACTACAAGAACAACCATTGCCAGGATGGACAATCGTATTACTCCTTGTCCTGGACCTTCAGGTTCCCACACAGTAGAGATGTTTGTTATTTTGCTCATTGTTACCCCTACACCTATTCCAACCTTCAGGATTATTTAGCCGGTATAGCCAGTGACCCAGAGCGCTCCACGTACTGCAAAATCCGGGTCTTGTGTCATACATTAGCTGGGAACATTGTCTATGTGCTGACCATCACCAACCCTTCTCCAGCTGCCAAGGAACCCAAGAAGAAAAAGGCAGTGATTTTGACAGCCAGAGTGCACCCGGGCGAGACCAACAGTTCCTGGGTTATGAAAGGCTTTCTGGACTATATCCTAAGCTCCCAAAATGATGCTCAGCTGTTAAGGGACACCTTTGTCTTTAAAGTGGTGCCCATGTTAAATCCGGATGGAGTGATTGTAGGTAACTACCGTTGCTCCCTCACTGGTCGAGACCTCAATCGTAACTACAAGTCCAGGTTGAAAGACTCTTTCCCATCTACATGGTTTACTCGTAACATGATTAAAAGGTAAGAGACAAACTCCTTCAAAGGTTTGTGATTGTACTTTGTTCTATTGTTTTAACATTTATCAAAATTGCTAACAGCTTTATTACTTAATATCCAACTCTGGGTTTTTTTTTAATTTACCAAGAGGTCCCCCAGCAGCTTAAAAAAAACTCAGGCTTCAAAACTCAACTTCAGTCTGGAGCTGTCTCCTGCAGTACTTCATGTTGCCCACAAGATGTCCTCAGTCTTCTTGGTTTAATGACACCCAGCAGTTTGCATTGTACATTCATTATACTGTAAACTCCCGGTTATCCGGCATCCAAGGGGATCAGTCGATGCTGGATAACTGTAGTTTCTGCTTGCTTGAGAGTTAATAGTACATCTCAAGCAACCAACCCCCGCATCCCTAAATAAGTTTAGTTGGTAAGGGATTTTTTTAGTGTGCACCAAGCAAATGTCAATTTTTTAGTGTGCATCAAGCCACCAGCAAAAAAAAATCAAGGACATATTATGCCCTCTTAAAATGAATGCTGGATAATGGAGACTTTACTGTACTTGCTTTTTTTTTTGTTTTGCACATGCAAGGTTTATTTTAAAAGTATAATAAACTTAAAAGTGTCCCTTGGTGAAGATTGAAAATGTAATCAGTAAATGGATAGAAAACTATCTGAAAGATCATATTCAGAGAGTAGTAGTTAATGATTCATACTCTGAATAGTCTGAGGTTGTTAGTAGTGTACCCCAAGGTTCAGTGGTGGGACCCTTACTTTTTAACAGGAACGTGTGGTCAGATGAGGCAGAGCCTCACCTAGTATTATGTAGGAAAAAGCGGTCAGCTTCAAGTCTGAAGCTGACCGCTTTTTCTCCATTCAGAGCAGCTTGTAACAGGTTACAGAACGGGGAAAGCCTGCCTGCCGTGTAACCTGTCATGGTTGGAGTGCTGCCTGTTAATTACAGGCAGTGCTGCATCTGGCTTTTGACAGCTAAGTTAGGTTACAAAGCAGCGGGCTTCCCCACTGCTTGTGTAACCTAACTAGCAAGGCCAGAGCTGTTACAGCCTCTACTCTGTGTTAGAGGCGTGAGCTCTGTGGATGGTTTGGACCAATGCAAAGGGCCATTGGTCCAAGCTGTCCAATCAAAAAAAAAAGAAAAAAAACCCACTGAGGACATCAATCTCGATGCCTCACCAATGATGAGCAAGTGAAGGACAGGGAGGCTCCTCCCTGTTTCCTCCCTGCTCCCTCTCTTCCTCCTCCGCACATAGCGAGTGACCTGGTTGGGGAGCAGGGCTTCGGTGGGCTGGGGGAATAGAGAATTTAGGATTAAAATCACAATGTCTGTGTTTGCAGATGACACCAAGCTATGTAGTGGAATAACGTCCTTACAGGATGTAACGTACAAACAGACCTGAATGCACTGTTGGGCAACAATGTCGCTAACGTTAGTAAATGTAAAGTTATGCACTTAGGGGCTATATCATGCAGGTGTCTTACACTCTGGGGGTAGTACAATTGGGTGTGGCAATGATCGAGAAGAATCCAGGTGTTCTGGTAGAGAAGGCAGTTAATGGACGATATAATCGTCAAGTATAAACACATGAATGGTCCATATAGTGAACTTGTTGCAAAGTTATTCAGGTCATTGCAAAGAACTAGAGGGCACTCTGCATATGGAGGAAAAAAGTTTAAAAGAGAAGTAAGGCCAAACATTTTTTTAGCTCTACTTTTGGGTCACAGGAGAATATTTACTAATGTACTCCTGTGACCCAAAGTCAGTATATAGCAGGCTACTGCCCACTATATGCTGACAATGCACAGCCCCCCTGCAGCTGGGAAGGATCCCGACAATAATGCCTGATTGACAACTGGCTCTGCCACTCTAGAGCCAGAGCTCACTAGGATCACTAGGCAGTCTCATCTTGCCTAGTGGTCATGACATGCTGCAATTAGCATGGAAAAACATATCTGATGCTAGGTCCACTTTTAAACCTGTCAGCTTTGGACCTTTGCAGTATTCATTATCTGGCGTGCTTTGCATTTGACCGCAAAGCATCCCCTCTTCCCAGGAGGGTCCCTTTTAAACCTGTACACTCCAGGACAGCTTCATGCAATGGTGGCACATTTCAATCTGCTGGTTAGTGATGTCACTGGTGGAAGAGCTGCATGCATTTAGCTTCACAACCCCCAAAACCTGCATGAGGCCCATTCTCACTTAAGTTGGCAAAAAAAGTATCTGGGACTGTACAACCTATTTGCAGAGGAGGTCCACAAAGAGGGATTTCTGTAACTCTGACTAAACTGCGTGTGCGCCATGGATTGGTTAAAAACTGACAGGTTCTCTTTAAAGAATTAGGATAGACTTCGTGGAGCTTTTCCTGAGTTCGATTAAGATCCTTCATACCTACGGCCAGTTCTGCTTTAAAACAGGAACACTTCATTCTATAGTTCCAAGCCTTTCTAGTAGCCGCAGCTTTCTCTCTTGCTGTCCTCGCCATTGTCAGGCGACAGAAGAGACATTTGCAACCCTTTATGCATGAAATCAAAGATAATATTCGTTATTATTTTGTTATTAGCTGCTTTCACCCGAGAGATCTCATCTCTGCCCATGTACCTTCCACTCGAACTGCCTACATCTCCCAGCGCCAGGCTGATTAGCTTTAATGGTCTGTCTGCCGCTGTCAGTCATTTTGAAGTCGGCTGGCATTTATCACAGCGTAGCCTATATTATCTGATAAGGTCTGGCCAATAACAAACAAAAAAAGTCTTATTTTTTTCTTCATAACTGCAGTGCCAAAATACTGTGCGTGCTTTATACCGTACCTTGATTTTTGGTGCCCTCTAGTGGTTTCTTTGGTGGTCAACGTGGGCAATTCAGCTGCTTTTTTTAGGGTGTTAGCCAAGGGTGGGCGACTTGAAGCACTCCACCTGTAGTGAAACTACAAATCCCATAATGCCTTTGCCTTGTCAGAGTCTTGCCATGCAACATGGGACAGCTGGAGTGCCAAGGTTGCTTATCCCTGGTGTAAGCTCCACTTTTGTGCAAATAAAATAAATCCTCTCCAGGTCAGCTGTATGCATTGTAAACCTCATGTACCTGCTTCTTTTCTGTAAATGCTGAGATGAGTCAGACCAGTGCATTTGCTGAGAGTGAATGCTAAGCAGGCGAGTCTGTCAGAAAGAGATTTAGAAAGAAAAACCTGTAATTCCCACTAGTGATCATTCTCCGGAGGGGAGATATGTTCAATACTGACCACTTATGAACCAAGTTTATATCTAGATGTACAAAAGAATTCATTTACAAATCTACATTGAAAAACAAAACGTCCCCCATAAAACCCAGGACAACTAACTACAGGGCCCCGCATAAATCACTGTGTAATGACAATCATATGTTTATACATATCTGGTTGGTTCTGCTTATCAAAACATGCCCACGCTCTACCAGGCTGAATGTGTCCCAGATTCATTTAACCCCAGAAGACTAAGGAAATACTTTGACTGCAGGACTTCATGGGTCTCCTAGGGTTGCCACCTGTCCGGGATTGACCAGGACAGTATGGGATTTGAATACTGTGTCCGGGTTTCATGGCAGCTAAAATCCGGACACAAGATGTCAGGCAGACAGGGGCAACCAGGGGGCCCAGATCTTCCTGGTTTTAAACAGCCGCGTGCCTTACACAGGACGGGTCTGCAGCTCAGCTGCGGAAGGTCTACTTATCACTAAGTATGCTTGAGGACTGCACTCTGATGTTCTCTCTCTCCCTCCCTCTCTCTCTCTCCCCACCCTTATTGTCCCCCAAACATGTTCTCATTAATGACATTGTGACAGTCAGTTTTTACTTTGGTCCATGTACCAAGTTCTTCAGTGGCATTCTCTCCTCACTCTCTCCTTTTGTCTATCTCTCCTTACTCTCTCCTGGCTGTCTCTCCTCACTCTTGTGGCTGTCTCTCATTACTCTCTCCTGGCTGTCTTTCCTCACTCTCTCTCCTGGCTGTCTCTCCTCACGCTCTCTTTTGGCTGTCTCTTCTCGCTCTCTCTCCTAGCTGTCTCTCTTCTCGCTCTCTCCCTCTCTGGGCCATCTCTCCTCACTCTCTCCTGGCTGTGTCTCCTCTCTTCTGGCTGTCTTCTCTGACTGTCTCTCCATGATCTCTCCTGGCTGTCTCTCCTCTCTCTCCTGGCTGTCTCTCTTCTCTCTCCCCTGGCTATCTCTTCTGGCTGTCTCTCCTCACGCTCTCTCTCTCCTGGCTGTCTCTCCTCTTCTGGCTGCCTCTCCTCTCTCTCCTGCCTATCTCTCTTCTCTCTCCCCTGGCTATCTCTTCTCTCTCCTGGCTGTCTCTTCTCACTCTCTCTCGTGGCTGTCTTTCCTCACTTTTCTCCTGGCTATCTCTTCTCTCTCCTGGCTGCCTCTCCTCTCTCTCTCCTGACTGTCTCTCTTCTCTCTCCCCTGGCTGTCTCTTCTCACTCTCTCTCCTGGCTGTCTCTCCTCTCCCTTCTGGCTGTCTCTCTTCTCTCTCCCCTGGCTATCTCTTCTCTCTTCTGGCTGTCTCTCCTCGCGCTCTCTCTCTCCTGGCTGTCTCTCCTCTTCTGGCTGTCTCTCCTCTCTCTCCTGGCTGCCTCTCCTCTCTCTCCTGCCTGTCTCTCTTCTCTCACCCCTGGCTATCTCTTCTCTCTCCTGGATGTCTCTTCTCACTCTCTCTCATGGCTGTCTTTCCTCGCTTTCTCTCCTGGCTATCTCTTCTCTCTCCTGACTGTCTCTCTTCTCTCTCCCCTGGCTATCTCTTCCCTCTCCTAGCTATCTCCTCTCTCTCCTGGCTGTCTCTCCTCGCTCTCTCTCCTGGCTGTCTCTCCTCTCCCTTCTGGCTGTCTCTCTTCTCTCTCCCCTGGCTATCTCTTCTCTCTCCTGGCTGTCTCTTCTCACTCTCTCTCCTGGCTGTCTCTCCTCTCTCTTCTGGCTGTCTCTCTTCTCTCTTCCCTGGCTATCTCTTCTCTCTCCTAGCTATCTCCTCTCTCTCCTAGCTGTCTCTCCTCGCTCTCTCTCCTGGCGGTCTCTCTCTCTCTGGCCCATCTCTCCTCACTCTCTCCTGGCTGTGTCTCCTCTCTCCTGGCTGTCTTCCCTCACTGTCTCTCCATGCTCTCTCCTGGCTGTCTCTCCTCTCTCTCCTGGCTGTCTCTCTTCGCTCTCTTTTTTTACTCTCCAAAAAACAATTGCCTCGTGCCACTAGAGTGTTTGTTTAGTTTTCACTTGAAGAAAAGGGTCCAAGTGTTGAGCCTGCCTCCTAATGATGCAGAAAGTGAGTGCCAATTCCCTGCATCTGAAGGACTGTGTACTGCAAGATGACTAAAGAGGAAGGGGGCCCAGCGCATCACATGACCCACCTAAACCAAAAGACTTTGGAAAAAGGTAAGTATATAAAAAAAAAAGAAGAGGGGGGGTGGTTAGGTTAGAGGGATGATCTTCCACAGGGAGCTAAGCTGGGATATCTTTTAATTTTGTCTCTGGTTAGTCGCCATGCGTGTGTATTTTTCTATCTGTGTAACTCTGTATGTAAATATATAACTATGCAACTGTGTAAATCTATCAGTGAGAATCCACACCGGTCGCCTTTAAAACCAGAGCTGTTTCCAGGCTTCAGGGAAATGAGAAGTCCACAGGCAGATAATGGGCCTATTTAGTCTGATACAACAGACAGAATTGATTGTAATAAGGAGCGCAGTCTTTTTCCCCAGCTTTGCATTACAACTTGCACAGTTATCATCTGGTAAAAATATCTTTGGCTGGCAGATCTATATCGAACATATTACGCTTAATGCATTTAGTGCTGACTCGGGGAAAACGAAATATTACTGTTGGCTAACCATTTCTGCAATGTAATGTGCTTAAAGTGAATCTTAGCCGGAAATATATATAATTAACTTGTACATGAGAATGAAGTCTACAGCGATGCTTTTCCTTCAATATCATAATGGCATTTGTTACTGAACATAAATTGGTACGGTTTTGTGCCGCCCTTCCCTGGGATAGCAAGGTTGTTTTGTATAGTGGAGGCTGTAGAAAAATGTTTACCTTATTCACCACTCCTTTGACAGCTGGTGCTTTCCACCAGTCTCCGGCGGTACCTGTATGGGGGCATAGCATCAACATCCTCAGGTACAATGCAGAACCACTTGCTAGTAATGTTTTTTTGGCCAAAATGGCTGAGGAATGGTCCCTGCATGGTCCCAAAATGTTGCTTTACTATGTGTTCATACAAAACAAAGAGCTTTTCACTTTGAAACAAGCTTGTTGGTGTGATGGTGACACATCACATCCAATTTTGTGAAAATGAGGTCACCGCCTACTGACCCAGTGCCTCTAAGTTTCATTCCAGCTATACGTCTTGGATCACAAAGCTAATACTAGCTGAATAGAATATAAAAGGCACCTTCAGACCTTTTTGTGGTGTTTTTCCCCCCTCTCCCAGTTGTGCTTATATGTTGTCACCCTCGGGATTCCAATGGAGACTGCATGTGTACAGGGTACATGTTGCTGCAACACACAGGTCTCCAAGGCTCTAAATTCTTTGGCAGGTAAAACAATTGGCATATGTTTTTTAACACTGTATTTAGATGCTTGCCTGGAGTGCAGCTTTAAGTTCATGTCTAAGGAAAACACATCAACAAGTTGACAGCATGGGACACAAGGCAAACTGCCTTGTCTATGGGTAGAGACTGTGTTGAGCAAGGCTACCCATCCCAACTCATCATGGTGTTTTGTAAATTCAATTGTTGGAAATAATCAAAATGTGGAGGACTGCTTGGAAAATCGAGTTAGCCAGAACCAGATTCAGTGGTATTCCGATGCCACGACTGTAATATATCTGACGTACTTTGTCCTGTTCCTGTCATAGAGTGATGGAAGAGCGGGAGATACTGCTGTATTGTGACCTGCACGGACACAGCAGGAAGCATAATGTTTTCATGTACGGATGTAAAAGCAGAGGTGTCCAAAATGGCGGCAGACGTCTGTGCGAGCGTTTATTTCCCTTCATGCTCGGCAAGAACTCTCCTGACAAGGTAACTCTTGAATTGCCTAATGGTGCTCAGGTGGTAAACTGCAATAGGAAGACACACACATGTTATTACCCCCTTGTACATTTTATACACACACACAGCGATTCGTGACTGTCTCTTTGTAGTATGTAAGGTTCCAGATACATAAATACAAAAGCAGTTCCAACACCTTTTTAGACCTTGCAGTCCCATTCTGGCCATTCGTCCAAGTTACCCGGTTGGAGAATGAACCCACCTAGGGTGGGGAGGAGCAATGGATGCTACAAGCTGTGTTGATTCAGATGTACCAATAAGGAGACTGTATTAAGCCAGGTGCACCACATCTTCCTTCCTGGCACTTGGCAAGTTAAACCACCTGCAATCTGTAGACTAATGTTCTCAAACACATCTCCCTGTGCTGGAAAACAGCAATCTACATTGCAACAATGAACTAAGAGCACGCAGCTGTGCAAGCTTCTGTAACCACACTGTTACTGACATCTGCAAGCTTTAAGCCGGCCATACACCTGACGATTATCGTACGATAATCGTCAGGTGTATGGGCAGCGTGTGACCGCATATTCTGTAAGGTCGCACGACTTTCGTCTTACGAGCACACTAGAAATTCCGCTGAAAATCATACGATTTTCGGCGGGTTGGTAGCGCGATTGCAAGACGAAAGCCGCACGGGTCGAGGTGCGCAGACGCACACTGCCCGCTCACCATTGCAATCATCTGTAAGCCCTCCCCTCAGCGGGGAGGACTTGCGATGATCGCAAGTATGATGAAAATGATCGCAAGTATGATGAAATTTTAATCACCTTACAACCATCGCACAGCAAAAGTCGTGCGATGGTTGTAAAGTGTATGGCCACCTTTGGACCAGGGTGGACAAACTCTGGCCCTCCAACTGGAATTTTAAATCCCATGAGGCAATGCAAAATTCTCAAATCTACAGGTATGACTTCTAGAGACAGATGCATGATGGGATTTGCATGTTGAGATTACGCAGCCCACTTTAGACTAATGATCGGGAACATGTCATTATGGTTCCCCGTCATGTGATCACCAGGACAGTCAATCACGTTGGTCACTGGAAGTTTGCAAACAAACATCTCCAGCCTGCAAATGGCACTGTGCGTGCGTGCATGTGTGGCGTTAGAGCAAAAACTAAAATTGATAAAGATAAAAATGATTGCTTAAAAACAGTAAAATAACTAAAAATGCATTATTTTGTTAGCAAAAAAAAAATCAGGTCATGTTCTTCCACCTGTTTTGGTGGCCTCTCGCTGGTTCAAGCCCGGAGTTCTCCTCTAGCAGTCATCTCCTCTATCCTGGTTTTAAGGATCCGGTTGATCCTTTTGTGTTCTCCCTTTGGTCTCTGGCAGCTTTTTCTCATCTAGTTCAGAATCCGGTCTTCATGTGATTCTGAGTTGCTGACCGTACCCAGTCCCATGTTTTGGGCCTGTCAGTGGCTGTTGCCCACTCCTCAGTTTGATTGCTTTAAGATCTTCTGACTGTATCTGAATTGTTGTGTTCCTCAATTGACGAAAAGGAAGATAGAATGTTTGTACTTATTGTGAAACCTAGCTCTATGAGGGACACAGGTCTGACCCCTGCG